>NC_141052.1:41829898-42037398 GCF_041138505.1 Cibotium barometz
CGTTGATTCCTATCCATAGAACAGTTTCTGTCCGGGATTTATTTTTTTTTTCTATCGTAAAAACAAAAGTTTGAGTCTCGATTTACGGATCCATCAGTCCAGCCTAACCCCATCCAGTCCCATGGGTTAGCCAACCGCCCAACCACTGTAGTGATGGGATCCAATTAAAAATTTGGTTAGGTTTTGTCCCGGGTACCAAGGAAAAGAGTTCCAAGGCGCCCTAGCCGGATGTTCATGCAAAATAAAACTAGTCACACCACTCACACACCCAATATGAAATTGCCTTTTTCAACCAGATTCAACCAGTTTAAAACAATCCTTTAATAAAACCATAGTATCATTGATCACCATCTTCCAATTTATCCAATTGATTCTTAATTTCCCATCATTCCTTCATCAGAGTATCTATGGCATCATTGGCAACTAGAACGCTCAGGAGCCGTTTCGATAGTTCCTAGCCCATAATACTTGGCAATATAATCACTTAACATGATGGACTCTCGTTGAAGATCAGCAAGATCAACCAACAGATCCATATAAGGAGCCATGGACTCATCCATTGAAGACCAGCAAGGTCAATCAACCAGATCCATGCTCGATTTCAGAAAACAACTCCAACTCTGTTCCAATATCTTCCTCGACGCACGCGTGGGTATCCTAGGCGACCCAGAGCCTGAGCACCGTATGGTCAGCACCCTCTAGGATCCTTCGCAGGTAACCTAGCGCTTCACGCATAGGCCGCTTCCTTGGCCCCTCATCCACCGTACCGGAAGCTCACCATTTTAATCGCACCGAGGCTGGTCAAGACCTCGGCCGACCTTGCTACGCGAGACGTCCTTCATTGATTCCCCGTCAGCAGTTGCAACTTTCTCATCACGACCTTAATCACAAGACGGTCAAAATGCTCCCCCCAGCATTCTTGACATAAAACAATCTTTTACAGACAGCATTTACAAACAGCATTTACAAACAGTTTACAATACAATTTCTATTTTAACTTTCATTTTTCCACATTATCCCTCCTCAATCTACATTACTTATTCCATATTCCATTTATATGTATACTCATCCCATCACATCATTTCCATCTCATCACTTCAGATTCCCTCACATCACAATCGTATATTCACATCCATACATCCACAACTATATGCGTACATTCACATCTACATGCATACATCTACATCCCTATGCATACATCCACATCCACATCCACATTCACATTCACCTCCATACATCTACATCTACATGCATACATCCACTCCACATTCACATCCACATCTATACATCTACATCTACATGCATACATCCACCTCTACATCCACATCTACGTCTATACACCTACATCTACATGCATACATCCCCATCCACATCCACATCTACATCTATACATCTACATCTACATGTATACATATACATCTCCATTCACAACTACATCTACATGCATACATCCATATCTCCATTCCCATCTACACCTATACATCTACATCTACATGCATCCATCCACCTCCACATCCACATCTACATCTATACATCTACATCTACATGTATACATATACATCTCCATTCACAACTACATCTACATGCATACATCCATATCTCCATTCCCATCTACACCTATACATCTACATCTACATGCATCCATCCACCTCCACATTCACATTCACACTCACATCCATACATCTACATCTACATGCAACATCCACATCTCCATGCATAATAAAATTCTTTTAATTAATCTAGGATGATAGTTCCTAGAATATGGTAGGAATTCCTCTTTTTATACTTTGAATGAATTTATTTTATGCGTAATTTCTATAAAAATTTTACCATAGCTCCGCTACTATGACTGATAAATCTCAATTTTTTTCTAAGGGATAAAGTTCATTATTAAAGAAATAATTAGAATGGTCTCTAATTGGATCATCAATCCATAATGGTCTCTAATTGGATCATCAATCCATAATGGTCTCTAATTGGATCATTAAGAAAACAATTAGAATGGTCTCTAATTGGGTCATCAATCCATAATGGATTGAATCATCAATGTGCATAAACTAAAAGCATAGCAAAAAGCCATTAATTTGGCCTCAAGCATAGCTTAATCTTGGATTAAGGAAAGGCTTTATGGAAAGCTTCATTTGGATTGAGAATGGTTCATGAGTATGACCATTTCTTGAGTGAGAGAGAGAAATTACATAAAAACCATTAGAATTTAAACATAAATGAAAATTAATTTCTATAGCATTTATTAAATTATGTAACTCTTCACTACTATTCACCAATTAACTTCAATAGCATTTAAAAAACCATACCAATTAAACTTCTCAAGCTTGAGAGGGGTTGAGAAGAGAGAATCATTGAGAAATTATAGAAAGATCAAAATTCAATATACTTACCTTATAATTTGCTTGATTCTTTATTCACGGTAGAGGCCCCCAACCAATCAATTGGTTTAGTATGTTGATGGAGCCACCAATGGGGATTGAAGAAAGAGAGAAGTATCAAAAACTAGTGAAGAATTCACAACTCTTGGCTTAGGTAGAGTAGAGTAACAATGCATAAGACACTCTATATTTTGGCTTAGGTGGAGTAGAGTAACAAGCATAAGACTCTATCTAATTTGGCTTAGGTGGAGTAGAGTAACAAAGCATAAGACTCTATATATTTTGGCTTAGGTGGAGTAGAGTAACAAGCATAAGACACTGTATATTTTGGCTTAGGTGGAGTAGAGTGACAAAGCATAAGACACTATATATTTTGGCTTAGGTGGAGTAGAGTGACAAAGCATAAGACACTATATATTTTGGCTTAGGTGGAGTAGAGTGACAAAGCATAAGACACTATCTTTTTTCCAACAAGGGGAGGCTTCTATTTATAGGAAAATTTGAGCTCCTAACCAAACAAACTGATTCTAGAATTTTCCAAGTCAGTTTGGTTGAATTTGGACTAGATTTGGACCTAGTTTGGTTACTTTTTGATTCGGTTTGGTTCCATTTTGATTTGGTTTGGTTCAAGAGAGATGAGAGATAAAAATATCACATTATTTTTGAGTTTAAAACTCATTCAAGCATGTGAAATATGCACCTCCTTTAAAGAATTCCCCTTCCTTACATATGTGTCAAAATTTTATTGCTCATAGTTTTTTACTAATAAACCTTGTACATTTTCAACTCTTCATCTTATGTGAAATATGCACCTCCTTTAAAGAACTCCTCTTCCTTACATATGTGTCATAGTTTTTTTACTAATAAACCTTGTACATTTTCAACTCTTCATCTTATGTGAAATATGCACCTCCTTTAAAGAACTCCCCTTCCTTACATATGTGTTTATTTACTAATAAACCTTGTACATTTTCAACTCTTCATCTTATGTGAAATATGCATCTCCTTTAAAGAACTCCCCTTCCTTACATATGTGTTTATTTACTAATAAACCTTGTACATTTTCAACTCTTCATCTTATGTGAGCATTTACTCATTTTTGGATACCCAAAATATCTCATATTTTTAATATTGCTCATAGTTTTTTTACTAATAAATCTTGTACATTTTCAACTCAACATCTTATGTGAGCATTTACTCATTTTTGGGTATCTTCTTTTACAAATTGGATTTATCTCCTCCCTACACATGGATTGATGCTATTGGCCCATAGGAACCTTAATTGGACCATAATCTAAAAATTTCTGAAAATCTAGACCCTTAGACTAAGGTTCTTTATACTTATTTCCAATTAATTCCAATTGCACATTGGAAAATTCCTTTTGAATTTCTATTTCAAGGGAACTTATTTTAATAAGATGAGTTAATTTTCTATCCAAAAATATTCATAATCTGAATATTCTCTCTCTAGCATATTTTTCTCTCTCTAGGCTAAAACAGTTAGAACAAGGCCTTTATATTTCTGAAGAGGGATTGATTACAGGGGAAGATACTAGACATCAAAAAGGGGTTGGGGGAGGAATCTTACATTCTACCCCCTTAAAAAATGCGAGATGTCCTCATCTCGCAAACTGGGATAATTTTACAAGATGCACGAATATGAGATTTAGAGAAAAATTTTAATCAAGATTAACCATCAAGAAAAGTCTTAAAGAGAGCAAGATTCAAAATAAGAACAAGATTTAAACTTTATTCATTCACGGAACTTATACAGTAAAGATAGAAGAGCTCTTTACACTTCCATAAGCCCGTCCATCATATGGTCACAAAAGCAGTCCTCACAAGCTGCACAAGTATAGGGTAACTCATCTATGGGAATGGTTCTGCTGGTTATTGCCGCACCTATCTCAGTGGTATGAGGTGATCTAACAAAAGGACCTCTGAGAGGCAAGCCAAAAACGGGATAAAGGCATATCTTCTCATGAGGAAGAAAACACGCCAGTAAGAAGACCCGCTCAGAAAACCCAAGATGCCTTGATCTCATGACGCAGTAGTATCGGGGACCCAACCCAAAGCTTCAATAACCATGGCCAAGCGGACATTGTTACGAAAGTGCTGCTGACCCCAGGGTGTTACCCTAGTTATGTTTTGATAGGTCCGCCATTTGGTCTGCGCTACAGAAGTTCCTAGGTGAGGAAAAAGTGAGCGCTCATACTGTTCTATAAAGTCTTTCTTCACAGACTCTCTTGCGTCTTGAAGGTGAGAAATCATCAGGGATAAAACTAATTCCTGTTGCCAAGCCATGAAGGAGATTAAGAAAGAAAGGAGATTGATGGGAGTAAGATTACTGTGAGCGGCAAGTAAAAATTACGACTTATATAAAGGAAGGAGCTAGCATAACCTAGAAGCCAACGGTAACTTGCCACTGAAGTTTTACCGTCTTTCCATGATTTGAGTTTGACACATTTTTCTATAGAAGGCATTAAGAATTTTGAGATGAGGGAATAAAAGAAACTTGTAGGCTAAGTCGCCTACTTTCATTGAATTCAGATATAAGGGTCACAATATCTGGGGGATAACTTCTTATACTCCCCAAGAGATAAAGAACTTCTTTTGGGCCGTACTCGAATGAAAACCAAAACCTAGGTATCCAAAACACCGATTCTCACTTCTAAACTCATTGTTATAAATCCTTAAAACAGGTGGGACTCCTGAGAGTATTCTAGGGAAAGGGTCTTCCTTTTTTTTAAACAGAAACTTTCTTTTATTTTAGAGAGGGAATAATTATAAGATCAGAAAGGGAGATTCTTACTCCTGTATACCTCGAAGGCTGGGGAGGAATCTTACATTCTACCCCACTTAAAAAGTGCGAGATGTCCTCATCTCGCAAGGTAGAGGATAACTCTTTTTCTTAAGATCCAATTTTTATTCTGGGGTTGCTTATATTCTGGTCAACCCAACAGAACACTGGGATAAATATCCCTTATATAGAACTCATCATTAAATAACAATTCATTTAACATGATAATGGTCCATTAGACCGAAAAATTTCCTTCAGAACATTCCTCCACGAAAACTTCAGTCAAGCAAGTTCTCAATTTGACATCCCTTAACTTGATCTACCGGTCAAGTATTAATAGCAGCAATCTGACAGCACAACCCACTAATCTCATAGTGATTTGCTGAATTCATTATCATCATTCTATTTATGAATATCATCACAGGGACTCGTCCCATTCCCCCTCATTGTGGTTTCATTATATTTCGACTAATTTTTAAAAATCAACATTTTTTTTTCAATCAGCATTTTCAATCAGCATTTTCAATCAGAATCCAAATCAATTCATCAATTCTCAAACAGAATTAAAAATCATATTAATCACATTCAAAATCATCATCTGGATAGCATTAACGCTTATAATTTCAAGTCTTAGATTTACTCGTATATACTGTCAGTAAAGAGCTGCAGTATACTCTCGGCATATACGCGTAGTCACGGCCCTTGGAATTATAAGGTAAATACTATCATGTCTAGGCCTCATGCAAGTCAGGGATTCTATATAATTGCGGTACTTCCATCTGAAGAACCGATTACCAAATTATGAATTTCAGTTTGAATATCAAATTGTATGAATTATATCACAATTATAACCTTTTGGTGTTTCTTGATAATTTTTTGACATATTTGTCTTCTCAGTTGATCTTTATTAACCAAATGCTCTGATACCAACTGTAAGATCCCTGTTCCCACCGAGCAACGGATTCAGGGTACTGGCAGCGGAAGTAGTGCTTCTCGCACGGGACAGGGGTCCCACACTCGGGGCCTCGCCCACGGATATCCGGATAAGAGACTAATCCGTCGGTTGTTCCAAAACCGAACCCGGAAAAACTTCCTCTATCGGAAAGCACGGGCGATTCCACCAGGATAACTTTTTACTCTAACGTAGTCAAGATCATTTCTGATCGAGATGACCCGATTACATCTATAAGATACTTAGTCAATTCAAGGAAGAAACTTGCACTTGGATCATTGGGATCAACGCTTTTTTCCCCATTCAAGAAGCACAGCCGTTGATTCCTATCCATAGAACAGTTTCTGTCCGGGATTTATTTTTTTTTTCTATCGTAAAAACAAAAGTTTGAGTCTCGATTTACGGATCCATCAGTCCAGCCTAACCCCATCCAGTCCCATGGGTTAGCCAACCGCCCAACCACTGTAGTGATGGGATCCAATTAAAAATTTGGTTAGGTTTTGTCCCGGGTACCAAGGAAAAGAGTTCCAAGGCGCCCTAGCCGGATGTTCATGCAAAATAAAACTAGTCACACCACTCACACACCCAATATGAAATTGCCTTTTTCAACCAGATTCAACCAGTTTAAAACAATCCTTTAATAAAACCATAGTATCATTGATCACCATCTTCCAATTTATCCAATTGATTCTTAATTTCCCATCATTCCTTCATCAGAGTATCTATGGCATCATTGGCAACTAGAACGCTCAGGAGCCGTTTCGATAGTTCCTAGCCCATAATACTTGGCAATATAATCACTTAACATGATGGACTCTCGTTGAAGATCAGCAAGATCAACCAACAGATCCATATAAGGAGCCATGGACTCATCCATTGAAGACCAGCAAGGTCAATCAACCAGATCCATGCTCGATTTCAGAAAACAACTCCAACTCTGTTCCAATATCTTCCTCGACGCACGCGTGGGTATCCTAGGCGACCCAGAGCCCGAGCACCGTATGGTCAGCACCCTCTAGGATCCTTCGCAGGTAACCTAGCGCTTCACGCATAGGCCGCTTCCTTGGCCCCTCATCCACCGTACCGGAAGCTCACCATTTTAATCGCACCGAGGCTGGTCAAGACCTCGGCCGACCTTGCTACGCGAGACGTCCTTCATTGATTCCCCGTCAGCAGTTGCAACTTTCTCATCACGACCTTAATCACAAGACGGTCAAAATGCTCCCCCCAGCATTCTTGACATAAAACAATCTTTTACAGACAGCATTTACAAACAGTTTACAATACAATTTCTATTTTAACTTTCATTTTTCCACATTATCCCTCCTCAATCTACATTACTTATTCCATATTCCATTTATATGTATACTCATCCCATCACATCATTTCCATCTCATCACTTCAGATTCCCTCACATTACAATTGTATATTCACATCCATACATCCACAACTATATGCGTACATTCACATCTACATGCATACATCTACATCCCTATGCATACATCCACATCCACATTCACATTCACCTCCATACATCTACATCTACATGCATACATCCACTCCACATTCACATCCACATCTATACATCTACATCTACATGCATACATCCACCTCTACATCCACATCTACGTCTATACACCTACATCTACATGCATACATCCCCATCCACATCCACATCTACATCTATACATCTACATCTACATGTATACATATACATCTCCATTCACAACTACATCTACATGCATACATCCATATCTCCATTCCCATCTACACCTATACATCTACATCTACATGCATCCATCCACCTCCACATCCACATCTACATCTATACATCTACATCTACATGTATACATATACATCTCCATTCACAACTACATCTACATGCATACATCCATATCTCCATTCCCATCTACACCTATACATCTACATCTACATGCATCCATCCACCTCCACATTCACATTCACACTCACATCCATACATCTACATCTACATGCAACATCCACATCTCCATGCATAATAAAATTCTTTTAATTAATCTAGGATGATAGTTCCTAGAATATGGTAGGAATTCCTCTTTTTATACTTTGAATGAATTTATTTTATGCGTAATTTCTATAAAAATTTTGCCATAGCTCCGCTACTATGACTGATAAATCTCAATTTTTTTCTAAGGGATAAAGTTCATTATTAAAGAAATAATTAGAATGGTCTCTAATTGGATCATCAATCCATAATGGTCTCTAATTGGATCATCAATCCATAATGGTCTCTAATTGGATCATTAAGAAAACAATTAGAATGGTCTCTAATTGGGTCATCAATCCATAATGGATTGAATCATCAATGTGCATAAACTAAAAGCATAGCAAAAAGCCATTAATTTGGCCTCAAGCATAGCTTAATCTTGGATTAAGGAAAGGCTTTATGGAAAGCTTCATTTGGATTGAGAATGGTTCATGAGTATGACCATTTCTTGAGTGAGAGAGAGAAATTACATAAAAACCATTAGAATTTAAACATAAATGAAAATTAATTTCTATAGCATTTATTAAATTATGTAACTCTTCACTACTATTCACCAATTAACTTCAATAGCATTTAAAAAACCATACCAATTAAACTTCTCAAGCTTGAGAGGGGTTGAGAAGAGAGAATCATTGAGAAATTATAGAAAGATCAAAATTCAATATACTTACCTTATAATTTGCTTGATTCTTTATTCACGGTAGAGGCCCCCAACCAATCAATTGGTTTAGTATGTTGATGGAGCCACCAATGGGGATTGAAGAAAGAGAGAAGTATCAAAAACTAGTGAAGAATTCACAACTCTTGGCTTAGGTAGAGTAGAGTAACAATGCATAAGACACTCTATATTTTGGCTTAGGTGGAGTAGAGTAACAAGCATAAGACTCTATCTAATTTGGCTTAGGTGGAGTAGAGTAACAAAGCATAAGACTCTATATATTTTGGCTTAGGTGGAGTAGAGTAACAAGCATAAGACACTGTATATTTTGGCTTAGGTGGAGTAGAGTGACAAAGCATAAGACACTATATATTTTGGCTTAGGTGGAGTAGAGTGACAAAGCATAAGACACTATATATTTTGGCTTAGGTGGAGTAGAGTGACAAAGCATAAGACACTATCTTTTTTCCAACAAGGGGAGGCTTCTATTTATAGGAAAATTTGAGCTCCTAACCAAACAAACTGATTCTAGAATTTTCCAAGTCAGTTTGGTTGAATTTGGACTAGATTTGGACCTAGTTTGGTTACTTTTTGATTCGGTTTGGTTCCATTTTGATTTGGTTTGGTTCAAGAGAGATGAGAGATAAAAATATCACATTATTTTTGAGTTTAAAACTCATTCAAGCATGTGAAATATGCACCTCCTTTAAAGAATTCCCCTTCCTTACATATGTGTCAAAATTTTATTGCTCATAGTTTTTTACTAATAAACCTTGTACATTTTCAACTCTTCATCTTATGTGAAATATGCACCTCCTTTAAAGAACTCCTCTTCCTTACATATGTGTCATAGTTTTTTTACTAATAAACCTTGTACATTTTCAACTCTTCATCTTATGTGAAATATGCACCTCCTTTAAAGAACTCCCCTTCCTTACATATGTGTTTATTTACTAATAAACCTTGTACATTTTCAACTCTTCATCTTATGTGAAATATGCATCTCCTTTAAAGAACTCCCCTTCCTTACATATGTGTTTATTTACTAATAAACCTTGTACATTTTCAACTCTTCATCTTATGTGAGCATTTACTCATTTTTGGATACCCAAAATATCTCATATTTTTAATATTGCTCATAGTTTTTTTTACTAATAAATCTTGTACATTTTCAACTCAACATCTTATGTGAGCATTTACTCATTTTTGGGTATCTTCTTTTACAAATTGGATTTATCTCCTCCCTACACATGGATTGATGCTATTGGCCCATAGGAACCTTAATTGGACCATAATCTAAAAATTTCTGAAAATCTAGACCCTTAGACTAAGGTTCTTTATACTTATTTCCAATTAATTCCAATTGCACATTGGAAAATTCCTTTTGAATTTCTATTTCAAGGGAACTTATTTTAATAAGATGAGTTAATTTTCTATCCAAAAATATTCATAATCTGAATATTCTCTCTCTAGCATATTTTTCTCTCTCTAGGCTAAAACAGTTAGAACAAGGCCTTTATATTTCTGAAGAGGGATTGATTACAGGGGAAGATACTAGACATCAAAAAGGGGTTGGGGGAGGAATCTTACATATGTGAAAGATGCTACTTCTTGTGAGTGTTCTCTTATATAAACCACACATTATATCCTCTTACGATACTAGACATCAAAAAGGGGTTGGGGGAGGAATCTTACATATGTGAAAGATGCTACTTCTTGTGAGTGTTCTCTTATATAAACCACACATTATATCCTCTTACATCTACTACCTAGATTGCCACAGAGCTCCTTTTCAAAGCACACAAGTTAGCTGTAATTTAGTTTATTCTCCACTATAATAATAATTTATTATTGTTATAATTATCACTTGTATTAAGTTATTTGTCTTGGGAAAGATTTTGTTGTGTGAATGCAAAAGTTATATTTTCTTACATGTAAGGTTAGTTACAAAGAAATGGCTCAAATCGAAAGGTCAACGACAGATAGGTGGACCAAAACGGAAATGAACAAGCTTCATCTTTGGCAATAATGGACCAAATAACAAGATAATGAACCAACAATCCCCCCCTTAAGACCAACTTCTTACAAAACATGAATCAAGTCTAACAAACCTCCTTGACACAATGAGTAAGAGTCCCCCCTTAACAACAACATAGGGTAGTGTACTCTCCTCTACAACTCGTCAAGTTGGAACAACATAAGTCTTGACTCAACCACATACATGACATAATCTAAAAAGCATACTCCTCATCTACATCTTTTATACTGAGACTAGAACAAAGATTTGTTTCTTCTTGTTGGTTGACTTCTTCAACCACATGTGCCTTTGCTTGCTTTTGATTTTTTTGGTAGTACTTTGAGGATGGATGATTCATCTTTCCACAATACTCACAAGGATGTTTGGAGAAACAATCCTTAGTAAGATGATTTGTACGACTACAAATAGTACACTTCTTCTTTGCCGATGTCGTAGTAACAGTATATGCATAAGGATCTATCACATCCTTTGTAATCTTCTTGTCTTCTTCCTGCAAAGAATTTATGATACTTTCCAAAGAAGGGACTGGCTCCTTCTCTTTAAGTACCCTCACAATTTGTCTAAAGCTTGAAGGTAAGCTTTTAAGCAGGATAGCAATAGCATCTTCTCATCCAATGCATTCCAGGATACACATATGCTACTAGCTTGTCGGCGTGACGAATCATCATTAGACAGATAAAGGATCGGACCAATAGGGCTAGAGTCCTTTCATGATTGGGACCACTACTTTGAAGGCATGCAGGGTTTGGCCTTTGACATCAATAAAGGGCCCACCGCTTTTACACCAAAAGTACGTTCTAATAATTCCCAAGCTTCCATAGCTGACTCAACATCATCAATATAATGAATAAAATCATCTTCTAAAGCAGTAATGATAATACCAAGTGCTTGTTCATCTTTTGCTTGAAGTGCAGCCGTTGTAGCTCTTATAACTGCAGCAGCAATACCAGCTTCATCTTCAGTAAGTGGCTTGACCATACTCCACAGAATTTTTCTTCATGAGAGGTAGCCCTTCACCTTGATTTGCCAGGTATGGAATCCAGTTCCATTGAATTTGTCGGGGAATTTGGAACTCATGATGATGAAATATGATGATTAATGTTGAGAACTTGCTCATATAGATAATTTAAACCCAAATAGTAAAAATATCATCAATATAAATCAAAATTGGTATCACCATGTAGTTGGAGCAGAAACTGCAGAAAAAGGGGCGACTGGAAAAACGATGCGTGCAGCTGCTACAGTGGACCATATGCCTTCAAATTTTGTGTGCTCAATCTTCACTTGATGAGCTTACATCACCTCAAAGTAATTGGCTCAATTCGAAGCGATGAGGGCGAATTGCTGCGCTGAACCGAAAACGAGCTGCACTGATGGCGTTGATAAATTCGCACAGCTGCGCCAAAATTGGGCAATGAGCTTGGAGTTGTAGCATGCGTGGGAGCTAAGCTAAGATTCTATATCAAAAGATTGGGGTATGATCAACTCAGGTGCACACATGGAATCAAATTACAGCATGTGGTTAAAACTGAGAAAAACTGGCTATGGTGATTAAGAAATTGATTAGGATTTTTACTAATCAACTAAACCTAATTGAGTCAAGCTCTGATACCAAATGTTGAATATGATAACTAAGCTATGAAGATGATTAAAACATACTCAAGGTGGATCAAAGATTGTACAAGACATCATGAATATGAGGGATAAAAAAATTGGTATATGCAGAAAATTGATATGAGATTAACACAAGAAGACTCTAATTGTGATTAGATATGAACCAAACTTACATAATCACTTGATCATGACTTGTACCTTATTTAGAGACTCCTCTACCCCATTTTTAGTTGCATGAGTTGCATGAACAACATGCACCAACCATTTGTAGGCTTTACACACCAACCACTGATCACTAGCCTATCAACCACATTTAAATTGGACTAAGGAGTTGGGATTACATTTATCCAACATACCTAACTCCTTCTTTAATGACTTCAATGATCCATAAAACCATTGGGTGCTATATTTACACGTATTTCTTCAATCACCACAAAGAGTCCCAATTTTTCTCCAACACTCTACTTCAACATTGTTACCTGACTCCTTCTTTAACAACTTTAAATGCTTTACTTTTGCACATATTTCTTTAATCGTTTCTTTGATGATTTCAAAGTACCATTCTTCTCTATTGAGATTTTATTTACCTTTCTATATCTCTAAAAGAGTATGTATACGAAGATGCCCATATCTCTCATGTCAAAGTTTACTACTACCCAAGTTAGTCTAGACTATAAACACTAAAAGCTCATACAAGTTATTTCTTTGAATGCCCTTTGCAATGGCGTTAATATCTTCATCAAGAATGACTACACCATTCTTGTCAAAGTGGACTCACAAGTCATGGTTCGTGATGGTGGCTAAGATAAAAAGGAGGTTTCTTTAGACATAAGTGGAATAGTACCTAAATCTTTGATTGGGCACTTTGCATCATTGCCCATTGCCGCAATGATATCATCTCCCACAAGCTTTAGGGAGGAACACCAGTCCTTATGATTGGTCATGTGCCTAGAAGCCCCAGTTTTGATGATCTAAGAATCATCATGTGCTGCAATATTAGTTATCTCACGGCACACTTCTTTAATAGCGACAAACAACTCTATTTATGAGTGGATTTTGCCTTGGTCGTTAGAGTGCCATTGTTGGTATTTTTTTCATATATTTTGGCTATGTGCCCTTTCTTATTATATTAAAAGCATTTAACCTTTTTCTTATGATTTAAAGAGTTAAAATCATGCCCCTTATTCTTTCTGTTAGTAGTGGACTTGTCGTGCTACCATTACAGTTTTGGATCCTCATCTCTCGAAGTAATGTGTTGAACTCTTCAAATGTGAGAGGAGTATGCCTGACATCAACATTCAAAGATGTAATAAAACTATCATACTCAGGCGACAATACCCTTAAATAGTGATAAGCGACATCCAAGGAGAGTATATTCTTGTTGATTGTAGCCATCTGGTCATGGAGATCTTTGATTTTGGTGAAAAACACCTTCGACATTTCACCTTCATCCAGCTTATCTTGTTGAAGCTAATTTTCTAGGCTCTAAATTCTTGAGGGATTTGTGGTCTTGTACTGGCTCTGCAAAATAAGGTCCATGCTTGTGCAGCTAGAGATATGCAAAAACATGGTCACACACTATCTTCCATGCTTGTGACAATGGCACAATGAGCATCTCAATCACTTCGTCTCTAAGCTTGGACAAAGTCAACAACATAGGTGATACAAGGTCTATTACCGTCTCTACATCCCTTATTGGTAGCATGGGTGAACATCAACACCAATGATAGTGTCGTAGGAGGAAAGAATAGTCTTAAGCTTAAACTTCTAGAGAGGATAGTTGGTGTCATTAAGCTTTCTATCAACACCAAATGGTGATGGTGGGTGGGGTCTTGTAGAAGATGACATTTCTTGAAGGGACTGCTACACAACAATTAGCAAAGAAGTTTTGTATAGAGTTGAAGCTTTGATACCATGTAAGAGGGCATAATGTGGGGTTTATATAAGAGAACACTCACAAGAAGTAGGGTCTTTCATAGCACAATACTTTAAAACTCAAATTGCACAATAACAGAGATAGATAAAATATCGTATTACTAAAGTGATACAATAAGAATCTATTGTATCACTTTAGTAATACATTATTTTCACAATCTATTGTATCCCTTCAGTAATACATTATTTTCACTATATCTTTGTTATTATGCAATTTGAGTTTTAAAGTTTTGTTATGTGAAAGATGCTACTTCTTGTGAGTGTTCTCTTATATAAACCACACATTATATCCTCTTACATCTACTACCTAGATTGCCACAAAGCTCCTTTTCAAAGCACACAAGTTAGCTGTAATTTAGTTTATTCTCCACTATAATAATAATTTATTATTGTTATAATTATCACTTGTATTAAGTTATTTGTCTTGGGAAAGATTTTGTTGTGTGAATGCAAAAGTTATATTTTCTTACATGTAAGGTTAGTTACAAAGAAATGGCTCAAATCGAAAGGTCAACGACAGATAGGTGGACCAAAACGGAAATGAACAAGCTTCATCTTTGGCAATAATGGACCAAATAACAAGATAATGAACCAACAATCCCCCCCTTAAGACCAACTTCTTACAAAACATGAATCAAGTCTAACAAACCTCCTTGACACAATGAGTAAGAGTCCCCCCTTAACAACAACATAGGGTAGTGTACTCTCCTCTACAACTCGTCAAGTTGGAACAACATAAGTCTTGACTCAACCACATACATGACATAATCTAAAAAGCATACTCCTCATCTACATCTTTTATACTGAGACTAGAACAAAGATTTGTTTCTTCTTGTTGGTTGACTTCTTCAACCACATGTGCCTTTGCTTGCTTTTGATTTTTTTGGTAGTACTTTGAGGATGGATGATTCATCTTTCCACAATACTCACAAGGATGTTTGGAGAAACAATCCTTAGTAAGATGATTTGTACGACTACAAATAGTACACTTCTTCTTTGCCGATGTCGTAGTAACAGTATATGCATAAGGATCTATCACATCCTTTGTAATCTTCTTGTCTTCTTCCTGCAAAGAATTTATGATACTTTCCAAAGAAGGGACTGGCTCCTTCTCTTTAAGTACCCTCACAATTTGTCTAAAGCTTGAAGGTAAGCTTTTAAGCAGGATAGCAATTGTGAGATCCCTATTCCCACCGAGCAACGGATTCGGGGTACTAGCAGCGGAAGTAGCACTTCTTGCGCGAGACAGGGGTCCCACACTCGGGGCCTCGCCCACGGATATCCGGACAAGAGACTAATCCGTCGGTTTGTCCAAAACCGAAACCGGAAAAACTTCCTTTACCCGGAAAGCATGGGCGATTCCACCAGGATAACTCTTTACTCTAACGTAGTCAAGATCATTACTGATCAAACTGATCTGACTGCACCTTTAACGGTACTTGGTCAAATCAAGGAAGAACTTGCACTTGGATCATTGGGATCAACGCTTTTTTCCCCATCAAGAGGCACAGCCGTTGATTCCTATCCATAGAACAATTTCTATCTGGGATTTACTTCATCTATCGTAATAATAGAAATTAAATCTCGATTTACGGATCCATCAGTCCAGCCTAACCCCATCCGATCCCATGGGTTAGCCAACCGCCCAACCACTGTAGTGATGGGATCCAATTTGGAATTTGGTTAGGTTTTGTCCCGGGTACCAAGGAAAAGAGTTCCAAGGCCCCCTAGCCGGAAGTTCATGCAAACATAAAACTAGTCATACCACTTACACACCCAATATGAAATTGCCTTTTTCTTAGCATCAACTAGCTTTAAAACAATCCTTTAATAAAACCATTATGTCACTGATGACAATCCTCAAAGTCTTTGGTTGAATCCTTATTTCCAGTCATTCTTTCATCGGTATACTTATGGCATCATTGGCAACCAAAACGCTCACCACCTGTTCTCTCAAGGGCCTTTTCCATGGTTCCTAGCTCATAGTAACCGGCAATATATTCATATAATAGAATGGAGTCTCCGTGGAAGATCAGCAAGATCAACCCACAGATCCATATAAAAGAGCCATGGACTCATCTGTTGAGGACCAGCAAGGTCAATCAACCAGATCCATGCCCGGTTTCAGAAAACAACTCTTACTCCTTATTCCAATATCTTCCACGACGCACGTGTGGGTATCTTCGGCGACCCAGAGCCCGAGCACCGTATGGTCAGCACCCTCTAGGATCCTTCGCAGGTGACCTAGCGCTTCACTCATAGGCCGCTTCCTTGGTCCCTCATCCACCGTACCGGAAGCTCACCATTTAAATCGAGCCGAGGCTGGTCAAGACCTCGATCGACCTTGCTACGCGAGACGTCCTCCATTGACTCTCCGTCAGCAGTTGCAACTTTATCAGTTCAGTCTTCATGACCTTAATCCTCAAGACGGTCAAAATGCTTCTCCAGCATTCTTGACATAAAACAGTCATTTACAAACAGTCACAAATACAATTTCTATAACGACCACATTACTTATTCCACATTCCATTCAGTGTGTACTCGTTCTCATCCATTCACTCATATAGACTACATTATCTCACATACATCTTCATATTCATTATTCTACATACATATCCATGTTCGTACGTCCACATCATACATCCAATTTCACATTCATACATACGCATCTACATGCATACATCCACATCTACATTCATACATCCATACCTCCATTTCCACATCCACACATCCACATTCATATTCATACATCCACATCTACATACATACATCCATACATCCACATCTACATACATACATCCATTTTCACATCCTCATTCATACATACACATCCACATACATACATACACATCCGTATCTACATCCACATCAACATTCACATTCATACATATACATCTACATGTATACATCCGCATCACATTCATACAACCATATTACATCCATTCTCGTCCTAACACATCCCATATACATCTTAACACATCCTAACTCATCTTAACACATTCTATCACATCTCATACACATCTTATCACATCTTTTTACATCTCATACACCTCTTATCACATCCTATCACTTTCCATACGCATCTTATCAAATCTTATCACACCTCATACACATCTTATCACATCTTTTTACATCTCATACACCTCTTATCACCTCTTATCACTTTCCATACGCATCTTATCAATTCTTATCACATCTCATACACCTCTTATCACATCCTATCACTTTCCATACGCATCTTATCAATTCTTATCACTTCTCATACACCTCTTATCACATCCTATCACTTTCCATACGCATCTTATCAATTCTTATCACATCTCATACACCTCTTATCACCTCTTATCACATTTCATATCTTTTTTTTTTAAAGAGAATTCTTATATTTGATATAAGATTTCTCTACACATTTATTTATACATAAATTCCATTTAAGGAGACTAACACTTTCAAATTTAAAATCAATCTTTTATGCATCTTCTTATGCATAAATTCAATTTGGTAGGAAATTACACTTTTAGAATAAAAGAATTTCTCTTATGCATCTAAGTTAAGCATAAAATCCATTTATGAGGAAAATCACACTTTTAGTATAAAAAGAATATCTTTTATGCATACCTATATGCATGAAATCCAATATGATAAAAGTAACACTTTTGATATAAAAATTTTTCCTTTATGCATACTTCTATGCATGAAAATTAAAAATGATAAAAGTAACACTTTTGATATAAAATTTTTTCCTTTATGCATACTTCTATGCATGAAAATTAAAAATGATAAAAGTAACACTTTTGATATAAAAATTTTCTTTTATGCATACTTTTATGCATGAAAATTAAAAATGATAAAAGTAACACTTTTGATATAAAAAAATTTTCTTTTATGCAATCTTTCTATGCATGAAAATTAAAAATGATAAAAGTAACACTTTTGATATAAAAAATTTTCTTTTATGCAATCTTTCTATGCATGAAAATTAAAAATGATAAAAGTAACACTTTTGATATAAAAAATTTTCTTTTATGCATACTTCTATGCATGAAAATTAAAAATGATAAAAGTAACACTTTTGATATAAAAATTATCTTTTATGCATACTTCTATGCATGAAAATTAAAAATGATAAAAGTAACACTTTTGATATAAAAATTTTTCCTTTATGCATACTTCTATGCATGAAAATTAAAAATGATAAAAGTAACACTTTTGATATAAAAATTTTTCCTTTATGCATACTTCTATACATGAAAATTAAAAATGATAAAAGTAACACTTTTGATATAAAAATTTTCCTTTATGCATACTTCTATGCATGAAAATTAAAAATGATAAAAATAACACTTTTGATATAAAAATTTATCCACTATGCATACTTCTATGCATGAAATAAAAATGGTAAAAATAACACTTTTGATATAAAAATTTATCCATTATGCATACTTCTATGCATGAAATAAAAATGGTAAAAATAACACTTTTGATATAAAAATTTATCCATTATGCATACTTCTATGCATGAAATAAAAATGGTAAAAATAACACTTTTGATATAAAAACTTATCCTTTATGCATGATATTAAAATTCAATTTCTCCATGATTGTAATGAAATTCTTTCAATTAATCTAGGATGATAATTCCTAGAATATGGTAGGAAGTCCTCTTTTTATGCTTTGAATGAAATTATTTTATGCATAATTTTTATAAAAATTTTGCCATAGCTCCGCTGCTATGACTGATAAATCTCAATTTTTCTAAGGGATAATGCTTATCATTAAGAAAATAATTAAAATGATCTCTAATTGGATTATTAATCCATAATGGATTGAATCATCAATATACATAAACTAAAAGCATAGAAAAAAGCCATTAATTTGACCTCAAGCATAGCTTAATCTTGGGTTAAGGAAAAGCTTTATGAAAAGCTTGATTTGGATTGAGAACGGGTCATGAGTATGACCATTTCTTGAGTGAGAGAGAGAATTTACATAAAAATCATTAGAATTTAAACATAAATGAAAATTAACTTCAATAGCATTTATTAAATTATGTAACTCTTCACTACTATTCAAACTTCAATAGCATTTAAAAAAAACCATACCAATTAAACTTCTCAAGCTTGAGAGGGGTTGAGAAGAGAGAAACATTGAGAAATTATAGAAAGATCAATATTCACTAATTACCTTACAACTTGCTTGATTCTTTGTTCACGGTAGAGGCCCCCAACCAATCAATTGGTTAAGTATGTTGATGGAGCCACTAATGGGGATTGAAGAAAGAGGGAAGCTCCAAAAACTAGTGAATTATTAAATGAATTCACAGTTCTTGGCTTAGGTGGAGTAGAGTAACGATGCATAAACACTATCTATTTTTCAACAAGGGGGAGGCTTCTATTTATAGGAAAAATTGAGCTCCTAACCAAACAAACTGATTCTAGAATTTTCTAAATCAGTTTGGTCAATATTTGACCATTTTTAGGTCAGTTAAGCTAACTTTTTGGAACTAGACTTGAATGAGGAGAGAGGAGAGATGAAATATCTCAATTTTTATGAGTTTAAAACTCATTCAAGCATGTGAAATATGCACCTCCTTTAAAGAACTCCCCTTCCTTACATATGTGTCATAATGGAATCATTTTAATATTGCTCATAGTTTTTTACTAATAAACCTTGTACATTTTCAACTCTTCATCTTATGTGAAATATGCACCTCCTTTAAAGAATTCCCCTTCCTTACATATGTGTCATAATGGAATCATTTTAATATTGCTCATAGTTTTTTACTAATAAACCTTGTACATTTTCAACTCTTCATCTTATGTGAAATATGCACCTCCTTTAAAGAATTCTCCTTCCTTACATATGTGTCATAATGGAATCATTTTAATATTGCTCATAGTTTTCTACTAATAAACCTTGTACATTTTCAACTCTTCATCTTATGTGAAATATGCACCTCCTTTTTTACTAATAAACCTTGTACATTTTCAACTCTTCACCTTATGTGAGCATTTACTCATTTTTGGGTATCTTCTTTTTACAAATTTGGATTTATCTCTTCCCTACACATGGATTGATGCTATTGGCCCATAGGAACCTTAATTGGACCATAGTCTAAAGATTTCTGAAAATCTAGACCCTTAGACTAAGGTTCTTTATACCTATTTCCAATTAATTCCAATTGCACATTGGAAAATTCTTTTTGAATTTCTGTTTCAGGGGAACTCATCTGAATTATAAGAGATATTTTTCTATCCAAAAATATTCAAAATCTGAATATTCTCTCTCTAGAATAATTTTCCTCTCTCTAGGCTAAAATAGTTAGCAACAGGGTCTTTATATTTCTGAAGAGGGTTGATTACAGGGGAAGATACTAGACATCAAAAAGGGGTTGGGGGAGGAATCTTACATTCTACCCCACTTAAAAAACGCGAGATGTCCTCATCTCGCAACTTGTGATAATTTCGCAAGATTCACGAATATGAGACTTAGAGAAAAATTTTAATCAAGATTAACCACCAAGATAAGTCTTAAAGAGAGCAGGATTCAAAATACGAACAAGATTTAAACTTTATTCATTCTCGGAACTTATACAGTAAAGATAGAGGAACTCTTTACACTTCCATAAGCCCGTCCATCATATGGTCACAAAAGCAGTCCTCACAAGCTGCACAAGTATAAGGTAACTCATCTATGGGAATGATTCTGTGGGTTATTGCTGCGCCTATCTCAGTGGTATGAGGTGTTCTAACAAAAGGACCTCTGAGAGGCAAGCCAAAAACGGGGTAAAGGCATATCTTCTCATGAGGAAGAAAACACGCCAGTAAGAAGACCCGCTCAGAAAACCCAAGATGTCTTGATCTCATGACGCAGTAGTATCGAGGACCCAAACCCAAGGCTTCGATAACTATGGCCAAGCGGACATTGTTACGAAAGTGCTGCTGACCCCAGGGTGTTACCCTAGTTATGTCTTGATAGGTCCGCCATTTGGTCTGCGCTACAGAAGTTCCTAGGTGAGGAAAAAGTGAGCGCTCATACTGTTCTATAAAATCCTTCTTCACAGACTCACTTGCGTCTTGAAGGTGAGGAATCATTATGGATAAAACTAATTCTTGTTGCCAAGCCATGAAGGAGATTAAGAAAGAAAGGAGATCGATGGGAGTAAGATTACTGTGAACGACAAGTAAAAGTTACGACTTATATAAAGGAAGGAGCTAGCGTAACTTAGAAGCCAACGGTAACTTGCCACTGAAGTTTTACCGTCTTTCCATGATTTGGGTTTGGCATATTTTTCTATAGAAGGCATTTAGAACTTTGAGATGAGGAGATAAAAGAAGTTCGTAAGCTAAATCACCTACTTTCTTTGGTCCACAATATCTGGGAGATAACTTCTTATACTTCCCAAGAGATAAAGAACTTCTTTTGGGCCGTACTCGAATGAAGACCAAAACCTTGATATCCAAAACATCGATTCTCACTTCTGAACTCATTGTTCTGAATCTTAAAACAGGTGGGACTCTTGAGAAGTATTCAGGGAAAAGGTTCTTCCTTTTTTAAACAGAATCTTTCTTTTATTTTAGAGAGAGAATAATTATAAGATCAGAAAGGGAGATTCTTACTCCTGTATACCTCGAAGGCTGGGGGAGAATCTTACATTCTACCCCACTTGAAAAGTGCGAGATGTCCTCATCTCTCAAGGTAGAGGACAACTCTTTTTCTTAAGATCCAATTTATTCTGGGGTTCCTTATATTCTGGTCAACCCAACAGAATACGGGGATAATTATCCCTTATATAAACTCATCATTAAATAACAATTCATTCAGATCATATCATTCATATCTTTAACACGATAATGGTCCATTAGACCGAAAATTTCCTTCTGAACATTCCTCCACGGAATTTAAGTTAAGCAAGTTCTCAATTTGTCATCCCTTAACTTGATCTACCGTCTCAAGTATTAACAGTAGCAATTTGACAACATAATCCACTAATCTCATAGTGATTTGCTGAATCATTTTCATCATTTATCATTACAGGGACTCGTCCCAATCATCCACATTGTGGTTTCGCTCAGCTTATTACATTTCAACCCATTTTCAAGGATCATCATTTTTCAATCAGAATCCAAATCAATTCATCAGTTCCCAAACAGAATTAAAAATCATATCAACCACATTCAAAATCATCATCTGGATAGCATTAACGCTTATAATTTCAAGTCTTAGATTTACTCGTATATACTGTCGGTAAAGAGCTGCAGTTATATCCTCGCTATATACGGATAGTCATGATACTCGAAACTATAAGGTAAATACCATCATGTCTAGGTCTCAAGCAAGTCAGGGTTCCATACAATTGCGGTACTTCCAATTGAAGACCCAATTACTAATTTACGAATTTCAATTTGAATTAACAATTTGTATGAATTATATCAAACAATTATAACCTTTTTGTGCGTCTTGATAAACTTTTGACATAATTTGCTCCTCAGTTGATCTTATTGGAGATCTATGACTTAAGTCTGATAAATAGATTTTTCTTTATCCGATCGTCCGTATAAAAAAAACATTTGTATATTTATATACAAGTTGCAATAATTACATAGAGTGGCTCGGCTCCAAAATTCAAAATCTCTTCGAGAGACGCATAAGACGACGGTACTGGGCCATAGTCATGCCCTGTTACATAAGTTCTCTAACTGCGAAGGGAGTTATTATTTTCTCCTTAGGGATAAATCGACTAAGGAGTCTATAAATTCGACATGAAAGTCTGAAATTTTGAGGTGTCGAATGATATAGAATGACACCACGCACCATTTTCAGCTTTAACAGGATCATAGTCAATGAGAGATTCTGCCACAGCATTGTATGGCGGTTGCAATGGGCGTGGACATATTGCCCTGCAAACCACTTATGTTGTATTCTCTCCGCTGGGGTAGGAAAATATAAATCCGCGAAATGGCGTACGAGTCTTGCTCGGCTTGTTTGAGTTGAAGCGGAAGAGATGAGATGCTCGAAGGCAAATGCAATCATATCTTGAGACTGGGTGAGGTCGGGAATACCAGATAAATGTGGAACTTCCATCTATAAAAACAATTTCTTTGATTAAAATTTCTTCATTAAAGAAGCTTACGGAATGAAAATACATTATGAAAATGCTGTTTCTGAATTCTTATTACCAATTTCAGATAAGAATTTAATTATCTTTATTAGCTTTCAACACCTGCTCTGATACCAACTGTGAGATCCCTATTCCCACCGAGCAACGGATTCGGGGTACTAGCAGCGGAAGTAGCACTTCTTGCGCGAGACAGGGGTCCCACACTCGGGGCCTCGCCCACGGATATCCGGACAAGAGACTAATCCGTCGGTTTGTCCAAAACCGAAACCGGAAAAACTTCCTTTACCCGGAAAGCATGGGCGATTCCACCAGGATAACTCTTTACTCTAACGTAGTCAAGATCATTACTGATCAAACTGATCTGACTGCACCTTTAACGGTACTTGGTCAAATCAAGGAAGAACTTGCACTTGGATCATTGGGATCAACGCTTTTTTCCCCATCAAGAGGCACAGCCGTTGATTCCTATCCATAGAACAATTTCTATCTGGGATTTACTTCATCTATCGTAATAATAGAAATTAAATCTCGATTTACGGATCCATCAGTCCAGCCTAACCCCATCCGATCCCATGGGTTAGCCAACCGCCCAACCACTGTAGTGATGGGATCCAATTTGGAATTTGGTTAGGTTTTGTCCCGGGTACCAAGGAAAAGAGTTCCAAGGCCCCCTAGCCGGAAGTTCATGCAAACATAAAACTAGTCATACCACTTACACACCCAATATGAAATTGCCTTTTTCTTAGCATCAACTAGCTTTAAAACAATCCTTTAATAAAACCATTATGTCACTGATGACAATCCTCAAAGTCTCTGGTTGAATCCTTATTTCCAGTCATTCTTTCATCGGTGTACTTATGGCATCATTGGCAACCAAAACGCTCACCACCTGTTCTCTCAAGGGCCTTTTCCATGGTTCCTAGCTCATAGTAACCGGCAATATATTCATATAATAGAATGGAGTCTCCGTGGAAGATCAGCAAGATCAACCCACAGATCCATATAAAAGAGCCATGGACTCATCTGTTGAGGACCAGCAAGGTCAATCAACCAGATCCATGCCCGATTTCAGAAAACAACTCTTACTCCTTATTCCAATATCTTCCACGACGCACGTGTGGGTATCTTCGGCGACCCAGAGCCCGAGCACCGTATGGTCAGCACCCTCTAGGATCCTTCGTAGGTGACCTAGCGCTTCACTCATAGGCCGCTTCCTTGGTCCCTCATCCACCGTACCGGAAGCTCACCATTTAAATCGAGCCGAGGCTGGTCAAGACCTCGATCGACCTTGCTACGCGAGACGTCCTCCATTGACTCTCCGTCAGCAGTTGCAACTTTATCAGTTCAGTCTTCATGACCTTAATCCTCAAGACGGTCAAAATGCTTCTCCAGCATTCTTGACATAAAACAGTCATTTACAAACAGTCACAAATACAATTTCTATAACGACCACATTACTTATTCCACATTCCATTCAGTGTGTACTCGTTCTCATCCATTCACTCATATAGACTACATTATCTCACATACATCTTCATATTCATTATTCTACATACATATCCATGTTCGTACGTCCACATCATACATCCAATTTCACATTCATACATACGCATCTACATGCATACATCCACATCTACATTCATACATCCATACCTCCATTTCCACATCCACACATCCACATTCATATTCATACATCCACATCTACATACATACATCCATACATCCACATCTACATACATACATCCATTTTCACATCCTCATTCATACATACACATCCACATACATACATACACATCCGTATCTACATCCACATCAACATTCACATTCATACATATACATCTACATGTATACATCCGCATCACATTCATACAACCATATTACATCCATTCTCGTCCTAACACATCCCATATACATCTTAACACATCCTAACTCATCTTAACACATTCTATCACATCTCATACACATCTTATCACATCTTTTTACATCTCATACACCTCTTATCACATCCTATCACTTTCCATACGCATCTTATCAAATCTTATCACACCTCATACACATCTTTTTACATCTCATACACCTCTTATCACCTCTTATCACTTTCCATACGCATCTTATCAATTCTTATCACATCTCATACACCTCTTATCACATCCTATCACTTTCCATACGCATCTTATCAATTCTTATCACTTCTCATACACCTCTTATCACATCCTATCACTTTCCATACGCATCTTATCAATTCTTATCACATCTCATACACCTCTTATCACCTCTTATCACATTTCATATCTTTTTTTTTTAAAGAGAATTCTTATATTTGATATAAGATTTCTCTACACATTTATTTATACATAAATTCCATTTAAGGAGACTAACACTTTCAAATTTAAAATCAATCTTTTATGCATCTTCTTATGCATAAATTCAATTTGGTAGGAAATTACACTTTTAGAATAAAAGAATTTCTCTTATGCATCTAAGTTAAGCATAAAATCCATTTATGAGGAAAATCACACTTTTAGTATAAAAAGAATATCTTTTATGCATACCTATATGCATGAAATCCAATATGATAAAAGTAACACTTTTGATATAAAAATTTTTCCTTTATGCATACTTCTATGCATGAAAATTAAAAATGATAAAAGTAACACTTTTGATATAAAATTTTTTCCTTTATGCATACTTCTATGCATGAAAATTAAAAATGATAAAAGTAACACTTTTGATATAAAAATTTTCTTTTATGCATACTTTTATGCATGAAAATTAAAAATGATAAAAGTAACACTTTTGATATAAAAAAATTTTCTTTTATGCAATCTTTCTATGCATGAAAATTAAAAATGATAAAAGTAACACTTTTGATATAAAAAATTTTCTTTTATGCAATCTTTCTATGCATGAAAATTAAAAATGATAAAAGTAACACTTTTGATATAAAAAATTTTCTTTTATGCATACTTCTATGCATGAAAATTAAAAATGATAAAAGTAACACTTTTGATATAAAAATTATCTTTTATGCATACTTCTATGCATGAAAATTAAAAATGATAAAAGTAACACTTTTGATATAAAAATTTTTCCTTTATGCATACTTCTATGCATGAAAATTAAAAATGATAAAAGTAACACTTTTGATATAAAAATTTTTCCTTTATGCATACTTCTATACATGAAAATTAAAAATGATAAAAGTAACACTTTTGATATAAAAATTTTCCTTTATGCATACTTCTATGCATGAAAATTAAAAATGATAAAAATAACACTTTTGATATAAAAATTTATCCACTATGCATACTTCTATGCATGAAATAAAAATGGTAAAAATAACACTTTTGATATAAAAATTTATCCATTATGCATACTTCTATGCATGAAATAAAAATGGTAAAAATAACACTTTTGATATAAAAATTTATCCATTATGCATACTTCTATGCATGAAATAAAAATGGTAAAAATAACACTTTTGATATAAAAACTTATCCTTTATGCATGATATTAAAATTCAATTTCTCCATGATTGTAATGAAATTCTTTCAATTAATCTAGGATGATAATTCCTAGAATATGGTAGGAAGTCCTCTTTTTATGCTTTGAATGAAATTATTTTATGCATAATTTTTATAAAAATTTTGCCATAGCTCCGCTGCTATGACTGATAAATCTCAATTTTTCTAAGGGATAATGCTTATCATTAAGGAAATAATTAAAATGATCTCTAATTGGATTATTAATCCATAATGGATTGAATCATCAATATACATAAACTAAAAGCATAGAAAAAAGCCATTAATTTGACCTCAAGCATAGCTTAATCTTGGGTTAAGGAAAAGCTTTATGAAAAGCTTGATTTGGATTGAGAACGGGTCATGAGTATGACCATTTCTTGAGTGAGAGAGAGAATTTACATAAAAATCATTAGAATTTAAACATAAATAAAAATTAACTTCAATAGCATTTATTAAATTATGTAACTCTTCACTACTATTCAAACTTCAATAGCATTTAAAAAAAACCATACCAATTAAACTTCTCAAGCTTGAGAGGGGTTGAGAAGAGAGAAACATTGAGAAATTATAGAAAGATCAATATTCACTAATTACCTTACAACTTGCTTGATTCTTTGTTCACGGTAGAGGCCCCCAACCAATCAATTGGTTAAGTATGTTGATGGAGCCACTAATGGGGATTGAAGAAAGAGGGAAGCTCCAAAAACTAGTGAATTATTAAATGAATTCACAGTTCTTGGCTTAGGTGGAGTAGAGTAACGATGCATAAACACTATCTATTTTTCAACAAGGGGGAGGCTTCTATTTATAGGAAAAATTGAGCTCCTAACCAAACAAACTGATTCTAGAATTTTCTAAATCAGTTTGGTCAATATTTGACCATTTTTAGGTCAGTTAAGCTAACTTTTTGGAACTAGACTTGAATGAGGAGAGAGGAGAGATGAAATATCTCAATTTTTATGAGTTTAAAACTCATTCAAGCATGTGAAATATGCACCTCCTTTAAAGAACTCCCCTTCCTTACATATGTGTCATAATGGAATCATTTTAATATTGCTCATAGTTTTTTACTAATAAACCTTGTACATTTTCAACTCTTCATCTTATGTGAAATATGCACCTCCTTTAAAGAATTCCCCTTCCTTACATATGTGTCATAATGGAATCATTTTAATATTGCTCATAGTTTTTTACTAATAAACCTTGTCCATTTTCAACTCTTCATCTTATGTGAAATATGCACCTCCTTTAAAGAATTCTCCTTCCTTACATATGTGTCATAATGGAATCATTTTAATATTGCTCATAGTTTTCTACTAATAAACCTTGTACATTTTCAACTCTTCATCTTATGTGAAATATGCACCTCCTTTTTTACTAATAAACCTTGTACATTTTCAACTCTTCACCTTATGTGAGCATTTACTCATTTTTGGGTATCTTCTTTTTACAAATTTGGATTTATCTCTTCCCTACACATGGATTGATGCTATTGGCCCATAGGAACCTTAATTGGACCATAGTCTAAAGATTTCTGAAAATCTAGACCCTTAGACTAAGGTTCTTTATACCTATTTCCAATTAATTCCAATTGCACATTGGAAAATTCTTTTTGAATTTCTGTTTCAGGGGAACTCATCTGAATTATAAGAGATATTTTTCTATCCAAAAATATTCAAAATCTGAATATTCTCTCTCTAGAATAATTTTCCTCTCTCTAGGCTAAAATAGTTAGCAACAGGGTCTTTATATTTCTGAAGAGGGTTGATTACAGGGGAAGATACTAGACATCAAAAAGGGGTTGGGGGAGGAATCTTACATTCTACCCCACTTAAAAAACGCGAGATGTCCTCATCTCGCAACTTGTGATAATTTCGCAAGATTCACGAATATGAGACTTAGAGAAAAATTTTAATCAAGATTAACCACCAAGATAAGTCTTAAAGAGAGCAGGATTCAAAATACGAACAAGATTTAAACTTTATTCATTCTCGGAACTTATACAGTAAAGATAGAGGAACTCTTTACACTTCCATAAGCCCGTCCATCATATGGTCACAAAAGCAGTCCTCACAAGCTGCACAAGTATAAGGTAACTCATCTATGGGAATGATTCTGTGGGTTATTGCTGCGCCTATCTCAGTGGTATGAGGTGTTCTAACAAAAGGACCTCTGAGAGGCAAGCCAAAAACGGGGTAAAGGCATATCTTCTCATGAGGAAGAAAACACGCCAGTAAGAAGACCCGCTCAGAAAACCCAAGATGTCTTGATCTCATGACGCAGTAGTATCGAGGACCCAAACCCAAGGCTTCGATAACTATGGCCAAGCGGACATTGTTACGAAAGTGCTGCTGACCCCAGGGTGTTACCCTAGTTATGTCTTGATAGGTCCGCCATTTGGTCTGCGCTACAGAAGTTCCTAGGTGAGGAAAAAGTGAGCGCTCATACTGTTCTATAAAATCCTTCTTCACAGACTCACTTGCGTCTTGAAGGTGAGGAATCATTATGGATAAAACTAATTCTTGTTGCCAAGCCATGAAGGAGATTAAGAAAGAAAGGAGATCGATGGGAGTAAGATTACTGTGAACGACAAGTAAAAGTTACGACTTATATAAAGGAAGGAGCTAGCGTAACTTAGAAGCCAACGGTAACTTGCCACTGAAGTTTTACCGTCTTTCCATGATTTGGGTTTGGCATATTTTTCTATAGAAGGCATTTAGAACTTTGAGATGAGGAGATAAAAGAAGTTCGTAAGCTAAATCACCTACTTTCTTTGGTCCACAATATCTGGGAGATAACTTCTTATACTTCCCAAGAGATAAAGAACTTCTTTTGGGCCGTACTCGAATGAAGACCAAAACCTTGATATCCAAAACATCGATTCTCACTTCTGAACTCATTGTTCTGAATCTTAAAACAGGTGGGACTCTTGAGAAGTATTCAGGGAAAAGGTTCTTCCTTTTTTAAACAGAATCTTTCTTTTATTTTAGAGAGAGAATAATTATAAGATCAGAAAGGGAGATTCTTACTCCTGTATACCTCGAAGGCTGGGGGAGAATCTTACATTCTACCCCACTTGAAAAGTGCGAGATGTCCTCATCTCTCAAGGTAGAGGACAACTCTTTTTCTTAAGATCCAATTTATTCTGGGGTTCCTTATATTCTGGTCAACCCAACAGAATACGGGGATAATTATCCCTTATATAAACTCATCATTAAATAACAATTCATTCAGATCATATCATTCATATCTTTAACACGATAATGGTCCATTAGACCGAAAATTTCCTTCTGAACATTCCTCCACGGAATTTAAGTTAAGCAAGTTCTCAATTTGTCATCCCTTAACTTGATCTACCGTCTCAAGTATTAACAGTAGCAATTTGACAACATAATCCACTAATCTCATAGTGATTTGCTGAATCATTTTCATCATTTATCATTACAGGGACTCGTCCCAATCATCCACATTGTGGTTTCGCTCAGCTTATTACATTTCAACCCATTTTCAAGGATCATCATTTTTCAATCAGAATCCAAATCAATTCATCAGTTCCCAAACAGAATTAAAAATCATATCAACCACATTCAAAATCATCATCTGGATAGCATTAACGCTTATAATTTCAAGTCTTAGATTTACTCGTATATACTGTCGGTAAAGAGCTGCAGTTATATCCTCGCTATATACGGATAGTCATGATACTCGAAACTATAAGGTAAATACCATCATGTCTAGGTCTCAAGCAAGTCAGGGTTCCATACAATTGCGGTACTTCCAATTGAAGACCCAATTACTAATTTACGAATTTCAATTTGAATTAACAATTTGTATGAATTATATCAAACAATTATAACCTTTTTGTGCGTCTTGATAAACTTTTGACATAATTTGCTCCTCAGTTGATCTTATTGGAGATCTATGACTTAAGTCTGATAAATAGATTTTTCTTTATCCGATCGTCCGTATAAAAAAAACATTTGTATATTTATATACAAGTTGCAATAATTACATAGAGTGGCTCGGCTCCAAAATTCAAAATCTCTTCGAGAGACGCATAAGACGACGGTACTGGGCCATAGTCATGCCCTGTTACATAAGTTCTCTAACTGCGAAGGGAGTTATTATTTTCTCCTTAGGGATAAATCGACTAAGGAGTCTATAAATTCGACATGAAAGTCTGAAATTTTGAGGTGTCGAATGATATAGAATGACACCACGCACCATTTTCAGCTTTAACAGGATCATAGTCAATGAGAGATTCTGCCACAGCATTGTATGGCGGTTGCAATGGGCGTGGACATATTGCCCTGCAAACCACTTATGTTGTATTCTCTCCGCTGGGGTAGGAAAATATAAATCCGCGAAATGGCGTACGAGTCTTGCTCGGCTTGTTTGAGTTGAAGCGGAAGAGATGAGATGCTCGAAGGCAAATGCAATCATATCTTGAGACTGGGTGAGGTCGGGAATACCAGATAAATGTGGAACTTCCATCTATAAAAACAATTTCTTTGATTAAAATTTCTTCATTAAAGAAGCTTACGGAATGAAAATACATTATGAAAATGCTGTTTCTGAATTCTTATTACCAATTTCAGATAAGAATTTAATTATCTTTATTAGCTTTCAACACCTGCTCTGATACCAACTGTGAGATCCCTATTCCCACCGAGCAACGGATTCGGGGTACTAGCAGCGGAAGTAGCACTTCTTGCGCGAGACAAGGGTCCCACACTCGGGGCCTCGCCCACGGATATCCGGACAAGAGACTAATCCGTCGGTTTGTCCAAAACCGAAACCGGAAAAACTTCCTTTACCCGGAAAGCATGGGCAATTCCACCAGGATAACTCTTTACTCTAACGTAGTCAAGATCATTACTGATCAAACTGATCTGACTGCACCTTTAACGGTACTTGGTCAAATCAAGGAAGAACTTGCACTTGGATCATTGGGATCAACGCTTTTTTCCCCATCAAGAGGCACAGCCGTTGATTCCTATCCATAGAACAATTTCTATCTGGGATTTACTTCATCTATCGTAATAATAGAAATTAAATCTCGATTTACGGATCCATCAGTCCAGCCTAACCCCATCCGATCCCATGGGTTAGCCAACCGCCCAACCACTGTAGTGATGGGATCCAATTTGGAATTTGGTTAGGTTTTGTCCCGGGTACCAAGGAAAAGAGTTCCAAGGCCCCCTAGCTGGAAGTTCATGCAAACATAAAACTAGTCATACCACTTACACACCCAATATGAAATTGCCTTTTTCTTAGCATCAACTAGCTTTAAAACAATCCTTTAATAAAACCATTATGTCACTGATGACAATCCTCAAAGTCTCTGGTTGAATCCTTATTTCCAGTCATTCTTTCATCGGTATACTTATGGCATCATTGGAAACCAAAACGCTCACCACCTGTTCTCTCAGGGGCCTTTTCCATGGTTCCTAGCTCATAGTAACCGGCAATATATTCATATAATAGAATGGAGTCTCCGTGGAAGATCAGCAAGATCAACCCACAGATCCATATAAAAGAGCCATGGACTCATCTGTTGAGGACCAGCAAGGTCAATCAACCAGATCCATGCCCGGTTTCAGAAAACAACTCTTACTCCTTATTCCAATATCTTCCACGACGCACGTGTGGGTATCTTCGGCGACCTAGAGCCCGAGCACCGTATGGTCAGCACCCTCTAGGATCCTTCGCAGGTGACCTAGCGCTTCACTCATAGGCCGCTTCCTTGGTCCCTCATCCACCGTACCGGAAGCTCACCATTTAAATCGAGCCGAGGCTGGTCAAGACCTCGATCGACCTTGCTACGCGAGACGTCCTCCATTGACTCTCCGTCAGCAGTTGCAACTTTATCAGTTCAGTCTTCATGACCTTAATCCTCAAGACGGTCAAAATGCTTCTCCAGCATTCTTGACATAAAACAGTCATTTACAAACAGTCACAAATACAATTTCTATAACGACCACATTACTTATTCCACATTCCATTCAGTGTGTACTCGTTCTCATCCATTCACTCATATAGACTACATTATCTCACATACATCTTCATATTCATTATTCTACATACATATCCATGTTCGTACGTCCACATCATACATCCAATTTCACATTCATACATACGCATCTACATGCATACATCCACATCTACATTCATACATCCATACCTCCATTTCCACATCCACACATCCACATTCATATTCATACATCCACATCTACATACATACATCCATACATCCACATCTACATACATACATCCATTTTCACATCCTCATTCATACATACACATCCACATACATACATACACATCCGTATCTACATCCACATCAACATTCACATTCATACATATACATCTACATGTATACATCCGCATCACATTCATACAACCATATTAAATCCATTCTCGTCCTAACACATCCCATATACATCTTAACACATCCTAACTCATCTTAACACATTCTATCACATCTCATACACATCTTATCACATCTTTTTACATCTCATACACCTCTTATCACATCCTATCACTTTCCATACGCATCTTATCAAATCTTATCACACCTCATACACATCTTATCACATCTTTTTACATCTCATACACCTCTTATCACTTTCCATACGCATCTTATCAATTCTTATCACATCTCATACACCTCTTATCACATCCTATCACTTTCCATACGCATCTTATCAATTCTTATCACTTCTCATACACCTCTTATCACATCCTATCACTTTCCATACGCATCTTATCAATTCTTATCACATCTCATACACCTCTTATCACCTCTTATCACATTTCATATCTTTTTTTTTTAAAGAGAATTCTTATATTTGATATAAGATTTCTCTACACATTTATTTATACATAAATTCCATTTAAGGAGACTAACACTTTCAAATTTAAAATCAATCTTTTATGCATCTTCTTATGCATAAATTCAATTTGGTAGGAAATTACACTTTTAGAATAAAAGAATTTCTCTTATGCATCTAAGTTAAGCATAAAATCCATTTATGAGGAAAATCACACTTTTAGTATAAAAAGAATATCTTTTATGCATACCTATATGCATGAAATCCAATATGATAAAAGTAACACTTTTGATATAAAAATTTTTCCTTTATGCATACTTCTATGCATGAAAATTAAAAATGATAAAAGTAACACTTTTGATATAAAATTTTTTCCTTTATGCATACTTCTATGCATGAAAATTAAAAATGATAAAAGTAACACTTTTGATATAAAAATTTTCTTTTATGCATACTTTTATGCATGAAAATTAAAAACGATAAAAGTAACACTTTTGATATAAAAAAATTTTCTTTTATGCAATCTTTCTATGCATGAAAATTAAAAATGATAAAAGTAACACTTTTGATATAAAAAATTTTCTTTTATGCATACTTCTATGCATGAAAATTAAAAATGATAAAAGTAACACTTTTGATATAAAAATTTTCTTTTATGCATACTTCTATGCATGAAAATTAAAAATGATAAAAGTAACACTTTTGATATAAAAATTTTTCCTTTATGCATACTTCTATGCATGAAAATTAAAAATGATAAAAGTAACACTTTTGATATAAAAATTTTTCCTTTATGCATACTTCTATGCATGAAAATTAAAAATGATAAAAGTAACACTTTTGATATAAAAATTTTTCCTTTATGCATACTTCTATGCATGAAAATTAAAAATGATAAAAGTAACACTTTTGATATAAAAATTTTCCTTTATGCATACTTCTATGCATGAAAATTAAAAATGATAAAAATAACACTTTTGATATAAAAATTTATCCACTATGCATACTTCTATGCATGAAATAAAAATGGTAAAAATAACACTTTTGATATAAAAATTTATCCATTATGCATACTTCTATGCATGAAATAAAAATGGTAAAAATAACACTTTTGATATAAAAATTTATCCATTATGCATACTTCTATGCATGAAATAAAAATGGTAAAAATAACACTTTTGATATAAAAACTTATCCTTTATGCATGATATTAAAATTCAATTTCTCCATGATTGTAATGAAATTCTTTCAATTAATCTAGGATGATAATTCCTAGAATATGGTAGGAAGTCCTCTTTTTATGCTTTGAATGAAATTATTTTATGCATAATTTTTATAAAAATTTTGCCATAGCTCCGCTGCTATGACTGATAAATCTCAATTTTTCTAAGGGATAATGCTTATCATTAAGGAAATAATTAAAATGATCTCTAATTGGATTATTAATCCATAATGGATTGAATCATCAATATACATAAACTAAAAGCATAGAAAAAAGCCATTAATTTGACCTCAAGCATAGCTTAATCTTGGGTTAAGGAAAAGCTTTATGAAAAGCTTGATTTGGATTGAGAACGGGTCATGAGTATGACCATTTCTTGAGTGAGAGAGAGAATTTACATAAAAATCATTAGAATTTAAACATAAATGAAAATTAACTTCAATAGCATTTATTAAATTATGTAACTCTTCACTACTATTCAAACTTCAATAGCATTTAAAAAAAACCATACCAATTAAACTTCTCAAGCTTGAGAGGGGTTGAGAAGAGAGAAACATTGAGAAATTATAGAAAGATCAATATTCACTAATTACCTTACAACTTGCTTGATTCTTTGTTCACGGTAGAGGCCCCCAACCAATCAATTGGTTAAGTATGTTGATGGAGCCACTAATGGGGATTGAAGAAAGAGGGAAGCTCCAAAAACTAGTGAATTATTAAATGAATTCACAGTTCTTGGCTTAGGTGGAGTAGAGTAACGATGCATAAACACTATCTATTTTTCAACAAGGGGGAGGCTTCTATTTATAGGAAAAATTGATTTCCTAACCAAACAAACTGATTCTAGAATTTTCTAAATCAGTTTGGTCAATATTTGACCATTTTTAGGTCAGTTAAGCTAACTTTTTGGAACTAGACTTGAATGAGGAGAGAGGAGAGATGAAATATCTCAATTTTTATGAGTTTAAAACTCATTCAAGCATGTGAAATATGCACCTCCTTTAAAGAACTCCCCTTCCTTACATATGTGTCATAATGGAATCATTTTAATATTGCTCATAGTTTTTTACTAATAAACCTTGTATATTTTCAACTCTTCATCTTATGTGAAATATGCACCTCCTTTAAAGAATTCCCCTTCCTTACATATGTGTCATAATGGAATCATTTTAATATTGCTCATAGTTTTTTACTAATAAACCTTGTACATTTTCAACTCTTCATCTTATGTGAAATATGCACCTCCTTTAAAGAATTCCCCTTCCTTACATATGTGTCATAATGGAATCATTTTAATATTGCTCATAGTTTTCTACTAATAAACCTTGTACATTTTCAACTCTTCATCTTATGTGAAATATGCACCTCCTTTTTTACTAATAAACCTTGTACATTTTCAACTCTTCACCTTATGTGAGCATTTACTCATTTTTGGGTATCTTCTTTTTACAAATTTGGATTTATCTCTTCCCTACACATGGATTGATGCTATTGGCCCATAGGAACCTTAATTGGACCATAGTCTAAAGATTTCTGAAAATCTAGACCCTTAGACTAAGGTTCTTTATACCTATTTTCAATTAATTCCAATTGCACATTGGAAAATTCTTTTTGAATTTCTGTTTCAGGGGAACTCATCTGAATTATAAGAGATATTTTTCTATCCAAAAATATTCAAAATCTGAATATTCTCTCTCTAGAATAATTTTCCTCTCTCTAGGCTAAAATAGTTAGCAACAGGGTCTTTATATTTCTGAAGAGGGTTGATTTTACAGGGGAAGATACTAGACATCAAAAAGGGGTTGGGGGAGGAATCTTACAATTTTATTCATTATATTGATGATGTTGAGTCAGCTATGGAAGCTTGGGAATTATTAGAACGTACTTTTGGTGCAAAGGCAAAGCATTCCAAGATCAGTTTGAAGATGCAACTCTTTGATCTAACCATGGAGAGTGATGAAAATTTAGTAGCTTTGATTAACAGGTTGAAGAGCTTAATGACACAGTTGGTTTATGTTAAATCTCCTGTTCCTGAAGAAGATGCTATTGCTATCCTGCTTAAAAGCTTACCTTCAAGCTTTAGACAAATTGTGAGGGTACTTAAAGAGAAGGAGCCAGTCCCTTCTTTGGAAAGTATCATAAATTCTTTGCAGGAAGAAGACAAGAAGATTACAAAGGATGTGATAGATCCTTATGCATATACTGTTACTACGACATCGGCAAAGAAGAAGTGTACTATTTGTAGTCGTACAAATCATCTTACTAAGGATTGTTTCTCCAAACATCCTTGTGAGTATTGTGGAAAGATGAATCATCCATCCTCAAAGTACTACCAAAAAAATCAAAAGCAAGCAAAGGCACATGTGGTTGAAGAAGTCAACCAACAAGAAGAAACAAATCTTTGTTCTAGTCTCAGTATAAAAGATGTAGATGAGGAGTATGCTTTTTAGATTATGTCATGTATGTGGTTGAGTCAAGACTTATGTTGTTCCAACTTGACGAGTTGTAGAGGAGAGTACACTACCCTATGTTGTTGTTAAGGGGGGACTCTTACTCATTGTGTCAAGGAGGTTTGTTAGCCTTGATTCATGTTTTGTAAGAAGTTGGTCTTAAGGGGGGGATTGTTGGTTCATTATCTTGTTATTTGGTCCATTATTGCCAAAGATGAAGCTTGTTCATTTCCGTTTTGGTCCACCTATCTGTCGTTGACCTTTCGATTTGAGCCATTTCTTTGTAACTAACCTTACATGTAAGAAAATATAACTTTTGCATTCACACAACAAAATCTTTCCCAAGACAAATAACTTAATACAAGTGATAATTATAATAATAATAAATTATTATTATAGTGGAGAATAAACTAAATTACAGCTAACTTGTGTGCTTTGAAAAGGAGCTCTGTGGCAATCTAGGTAGTAGATGTAAGAGGATATAATGTGTGGTTTATATAAGAGAACACTCACAAGAAGTAGCATCTTTCACATAACAAAACTTTAAAACTCAAATTGCATAATAACAAAGATATAGTGAAAATAATGTATTACTGAAGGGATACAATAGATTGTGAAAATAATGTATTACTAAAGTGATACAATAGATTCTTATTGTATCACTTTAGTAATACGATATTTTATCTATCTCTGTTATTGTGCAATTTGAGTTTTAAAGTATTGTGCTATGAAAGACCCTACTTCTTGTGAGTGTTCTCTTATATAAACCCCACATTATGCCCTCTTACATGGTATCAAAGCTTCAACTCTATACAAAACTTCTTTGCTAATTGTTGTGTAGCAGTCCCTTCAAGAAATGTCATCTTCTACAAGACCCCACCCACCATCACCATTTGGTGTTGATAGAAAGCTTAATGACACCAACTATCCTCTCTAGAAGTTTAAGCTTAAGACTATTCTTTCCTCCTACGACACTATCATTGGTGTTGATGTTCACCCATGCTACCAATAAGGGATGTAGAGACGGTAATAGACCTTGTATCACCTATGTTGTTGACTTTGTCCAAGCTTAGAGACGAAGTGATTGAGATGCTCATTGTGCCATTGTCACAAGCATGGAAGATAGTGTGTGACCATGTTTTTGCATATCTCTAGCTGCACAAGCATGGACCTTATTTTGCAGAGCCAGTACAAGACCACAAATCCCTCAAGAATTTAGAGCCTAGAAAATTAGCTTCAACAAGATAAGCTGGATGAAGGTGAAATGTCGAAGGTGTTTTTCACCAAAATCAAAGATCTCCATGACCAGATGGCTACAATCAACAAGAATATACTCTCCTTGGATGTCGCTTATCACTATTTAAGGGTATTGTCGCCTAAGTATGATAGTTTTATTACATCTTTGAATGTTGATGTCAGGCATACTCCTCTCACATTTGAAGAGTTCAACACATTACTTCGAGAGATGAGGATCCAAAACTGTAATGGTAGCACGACAAGTCCACTACTAACAGAAAGAATAAGGGGCATGATTTTAACTCTTTAAATCATAAGAAAAAGGTTAAATGCTTTTAATATAATAAGAAAGGGCACATAGCCAAAATATATGAAAAAAATACCAACAATGGCACTCTAACGACCAAGGCAAAATCCACTCATAAATAGAGTTGTTTGTCGCTATTAAAGAAGTGTGCCGTGAGATAACTAATATTGCAGCACATGATGATTCTTAGATCATCAAAACTGGGGCTTCTAGGCACATGACCAATCATAAGGACTGGTGTTCCTCCCTAAAGCTTGTGGGAGATGATATCATTGCGGCAATGGGCAATGATGCAAAGTGCCCAATCAAAGATTTAGGTACTATTCCACTTATGTCTAAAGAAACCTCCTTTTTATCTTAGCCACCATCACGAACCATGACTTGTGAGTCCACTTTGACAAGAATGGTGTAGTCATTCTTGATGAAGATATTAACGCCATTGCAAAGGGCATTCAAAGAAATAACTTGTATGAGCTTTTAGTGTTTATAGTCTAGACTAACTTGGGTAGTAGTAAACTTTGACATGAGAGATATGGGCATCTTCGTATACATACTCTTTTAGAGATATAGAAAGGTAAATAAAATCTCAATAGAGAAGAATGGTACTTTGAAATCATCAAAGAAACGATTAAAGAAATATGTGCAAAAGTAAAGCATTTAAAGTTGTTAAAGAAGGAGTCAGGTAACAATGTTGAAGTAGAGTGTTGGAGAAAAATTGGGACTCTTTGTGGTGATTGAAGAAATACGTGTAAATATAGCACCCAATGGTTTTATGGATCATTGAAGTCATTAAAGAAGGAGTTAGGTATGTTGGATAAATGTAATCCCAACTCCTTAGTCCAATTTAAATGTGGTTGATAGGCTAGTGATCAGTGGTTGGTGTGTAAAGCCTACAAATGGTTGGTGCATGTTGTTCATGCAACTCATGCAACTAAAAATGGGGTAGAGGAGTCTCTAAATAAGGTACAAGTCATGATCAAGTGATTATGTAAGTTTGGTTCATATCTAATCACAATTAGAGTCTTCTTGTGTTAATCTCATATCAATTTTCTGCATATACCAATTTTTTTATCCCTCATATTCATGATGTCTTGTACAATCTTTGATCCACCTTGAGTATGTTTTAATCATCTTCATAGCTTAGTTATCATATTCAACATTTGGTATCAGAGCTTGACTCAATTAGGTTTAGTTGATTAGTAAAAATCCTAATCAATTTCTTAATCACCATAGCCAGTTTTTCTCAGTTTTAACCACATGCTGTAATTTGATTCCATGTGTGCACCTGAGTTGATCATACCCCAATCTTTTGATATAGAATCTTAGCTTAGCTCCCACGCATGCTACAACTCCAAGCTCATTGCCCAATTTTGGCGCAGCTGTGCGAATTTATCAACGCCATCAGTGCAGCTCGTTTTCGGTTCAGCGCAGCAATTCGCCCTCATCGCTTCGAATTGAGCCAATTACTTTGAGGTGATGTAAGCTCATCAAGTGAAGATTGAGCACACAAAATTTGAAGGCATATGGTCCACTGTAGCAGCTGCACGCATCGTTTTTCCAGTCGCCCCTTTTTCTGCAGTTTCTGCTCCAACTACATGGTGATACCAATTTTGATTTATATTGATGATATTTTTACTATTTGGGTTTAAATTATCTATATGAGCAAGTTCTCAACATTAATCATCATATTTCATCATCATGAGTTCCAAATTCCCCGACAAATTCAATGGAACTGGATTCCATACCTGGCAAATCAAGGTGAAGGGCTACCTCTCATGAAGAAAAATTCTGTGGAGTATGGTCAAGCCACTTACTGAAGATGAAGCTGGTATTGCTGCTGCAGTTATAAGAGCTACAACGGCTGCACTTCAAGCAAAAGATGAACAAGCACTTGGTATTATCATTACTGCTTTAGAAGATGATTTTATTCATTATATTGATGATGTTGAGTCAGCTATGGAAGCTTGGGAATTATTAGAACGTACTTTTGGTGTAAAAGCGGTGGGCCCTTTATTGATGTCAAAGGCCAAACCCTGCATGCCTTCAAAGTAGTGGTCCCAATCATGAAAGGACTCTAGCCCTATTGGTCCGATCCTTTATCTGTCTAATGATGATTCGTCACGCCGACAAGCTAGTAGCATATGTGTATCCTGGAATGCATTGGATGAGAAGATGCTATTGCTATCCTGCTTAAAAGCTTACCTTCAAGCTTTAGACAAATTGTGAGGGTACTTAAAGAGAAGGAGCCAGTCCCTTCTTTGGAAAGTATCATAAATTCTTTGCAGGAAGAAGACAAGAAGATTACAAAGGATGTGATAGATCCTTATGCATATACTGTTACTACGACATCGGCAAAGAAGAAGTGTACTATTTGTAGTCGTACAAATCATCTTACTAAGGATTGTTTCTCCAAACATCCTTGTGAGTATTGTGGAAAGATGAATCATCCATCCTCAAAGTACTACCAAAAAATCAAAAGCAAGCAAAGGCACATGTGGTTGAAGAAGTCAACCAACAAGAAGAAACAAATCTTTGTTCTAGTCTCAGTATAAAAGATGTAGATGAGGAGTATGCTTTTTAGATTATGTCATGTATGTGGTTGAGTCAAGACTTATGTTGTTCCAACTTGACGAGTTGTAGAGGAGAGTACACTACCCTATGTTGTTGTTAAGGGGGGACTCTTACTCATTGTGTCAAGGAGGTTTGTTAGACTTGATTCATGTTTTGTAAGAAGTTGGTCTTAAGGGGGGGATTGTTGGTTCATTATCTTGTTATTTGGTCCATTATTGCCAAAGATGAAGCTTGTTCATTTCCATTTTGGTCCACCTATCTGTCATTGACCTTTCGATTTGAGCCATTTCTTTGTAACTAACCTTACATGTAAGAAAATATAACTTTTGCATTCACACAACAAAATCTTTCCCAAGACAAATAACTTAATACAAGTGATAATTATAACAATAATAAATTATTATTATAGTGGAGAATAAACTAAATTACAGCTAACTTGTGTGCTTTGAAAAGGAGCTCTGTGGCAATCTAGGTAGTAGATGTAAGAGGATATAATGTGTGGTTTATATAAGAGAACACTCACAAGAAGTAGCATCTTTCACATAACAAAACTTTAAAACTCAAATTGCATAATAACAAAGATATAGTGAAAATAATGTATTACTGAAGGGATACAATAGATTGTGAAAATAATGTATTACTAAAGTGATACAATAGATTCTTATTGTATCACTTTAGTAATACGATATTTTATCTATCTCTGTTATTGTGCAATTTGAGTTTTAAAGTATTGTGCTATGAAAGACCCTACTTCTTGTGAGTGTTCTCTTATATAAACCCCACATTATGCCCTCTTACATGGTATCAAAGCTTCAACTCTATACAAAACTTCTTTGCTAATTGTTGTGTAGCAGTCCCTTCAAGAAATGTCATCTTCTACAAGACCCCACCCACCATCACCATTTGGTGTTGATAGAAAGCTTAATGACACCAACTATCCTCTCTAGAAGTTTAAGCTTAAGACTATTCTTTCCTCCTACGACACTATCATTGGTGTTGATGTTCACCCATGCTACCAATAAGGGATGTAGAGACGGTAATAGACCTTGTATCACCTATGTTGTTGACTTTGTCCAAGCTTAGAGACGAAGTGATTGAGATGCTCATTGTGCCATTGTCACAAGCATGGAAGATAGTGTGTGACCATGTTTTTGCATATCTCTAGCTGCACAAGCATGGACCTTATTTTGCAGAGCCAGTACAAGACCACAAATCCCTCAAGAATTTAGAGCCTAGAAAATTAGCTTCAACAAGATAAGCTGGATGAAGGTGAAATGTCGAAGGTGTTTTTCACCAAAATCAAAGATCTCCATGACCAGATGGCTACAATCAACAAGAATATACTCTCCTTGGATGTCGCTTATCACTATTTAAGGGTATTGTCGCCTAAGTATGATAGTTTTATTACATCTTTGAATGTTGATGTCAGGCATACTCCTCTCACATTTGAAGAGTTCAACACATTACTTCGAGAGATGAGGATCCAAAACTGTAATGGTAGCACGACAAGTCCACTACTAACAGAAAGAATAAGGGGCATGATTTTAACTCTTTAAATCATAAGAAAAAGGTTAAATGCTTTTAATATAATAAGAAAGGGCACATAGCCAAAATATATGAAAAAAATACCAACAATGGCACTCTAACGACCAAGGCAAAATCCACTCATAAATAGAGTTGTTTGTCGCTATTAAAGAAGTGTGCCGTGAGATAACTAATATTGCAGCACATGATGATTCTTAGATCATCAAAACTGGGGCTTCTAGGCACATGACCAATCATAAGGACTGGTGTTCCTCCCTAAAGCTTGTGGGAGATGATATCATTGCGGCAATGGGCAATGATGCAAAGTGCCCAATCAAAGATTTAGGTACTATTCCACTTATGTCTAAAGAAACCTCCTTTTTATCTTAGCCACCATCACGAACCATGACTTGTGAGTCCACTTTGACAAGAATGGTGTAGTCATTCTTGATGAAGATATTAACGCCATTGCAAAGGGCATTCAAAGAAATAACTTGTATGAGCTTTTAGTGTTTATAGTCTAGACTAACTTGGGTAGTAGTAAACTTTGACATGAGAGATATGGGCATCTTCGTATACATACTCTTTTAGAGATATAGAAAGGTAAATAAAATCTCAATAGAGAAGAATGGTACTTTGAAATCATCAAAGAAACGATTAAAGAAATATGTGCAAAAGTAAAGCATTTAAAGTTGTTAAAGAAGGAGTCAGGTAACAATGTTGAAGTAGAGTGTTGGAGAAAAATTGGGACTCTTTGTGGTGATTGAAGAAATACGTGTAAATATAGCACCCAATGGTTTTATGGATCATTGAAGTCATTAAAGAAGGAGTTAGGTATGTTGGATAAATGTAATCCCAACTCCTTAGTCTAATTTAAATGTGGTTGATAGGCTAGTGATCAGTGGTTGGTGTGTAAAGCCTACAAATGGTTGGTGCATGTTGTTCATGCAACTCATGCAACTAAAAATGGGGTAGAGGAGTCTCTAAATAAGGTACAAGTCATGATCAAGTGATTATGTAAGTTTGGTTCATATCTAATCACAATTAGAGTCTTCTTGTGTTAATCTCATATCAATTTTCTGCATATACCAATTTTTTTATCCCTCATATTCATGATGTCTTGTACAATCTTTGATCCACCTTGAGTATGTTTTAATCATCTTCATAGCTTAGTTATCATATTCAACATTTGGTATCAGAGCTTGACTCAATTAGGTCTAGTTGATTAGTAAAAATCCTAATCAATTTCTTAATCACCATAGCCAGTTTTTCTCAGTTTTAACCACATGCTGTAATTTGATTCCATGTGTGCACCTGAGTTGATCATACCCCAATCTTTTGATATAGAATCTTAGCTTAGCTCCCACGCATGCTACAACTCCAAGCTCATTGCCCAATTTTGGCGCAGCTGTGCGAATTTATCAACGCCATCAGTGCAGCTCGTTTTCGGTTCAGCGCAGCAATTCGCCCTCATCGCTTCGAATTGAGCCAATTACTTTGAGGTGATGTAAGCTCATCAAGTGAAGATTGAGCACACAAAATTTGAAGGCATATGGTCCACTGTAGCAGCTGCACGCATCGTTTTTCCAGTCGCCCCTTTTTCTGCAGTTTCTGCTCCAACTACATGGTGATACCAATTTTGATTTATATTGATGATATTTTTACTATTTGGGTTTAAATTATCTATATGAGCAAGTTCTCAACATTAATCATCATATTTCATCATCATGAGTTCCAAATTCCCCGACAAATTCAATGGAACTGGATTCCATACCTGGCAAATCAAGGTGAAGGGCTACCTCTCATGAAGAAAAATTCTGTGGAGTATGGTCAAGCCACTTACTGAAGATGAAGCTGGTATTGCTGCTGCAGTTATAAGAGCTACAACGGCTGCACTTCAAGCAAAAGATGAACAAGCACTTGGTATTATCATTACTGCTTTAGAAGATGATTTTATTCATTATATTGATGATGTTGAGTCAGCTATGGAAGCTTGGGAATTATTAGAACGTACTTTTGGTGCAAAGGCAAAGCATTCCAAGATCAGTTTGAAGATGCAACTCTTTGATCTAACCATGGAGAGTGATGAAAATTTAGTAGCTTTGATTAACAGGTTGAAGAGCTTAATGACACAGTTGGTTTATGTTAAATCTCCTGTTCCTGAAGAAGATGCTATTGCTATCCTGCTTAAAAGCTTACCTTCAAGCTTTAGACAAATTGTGAGGGTACTTAAAGAGAAGGAGCCAGTCCCTTCTTTGGAAAGTATCATAAATTCTTTGCAGGAAGAAGACAAGAAGATTACAAAGGATGTGATAGATCCTTATGCATATACTGTTACTACGACATCGGCAAAGAAGAAGTGTACTATTTGTAGTCGTACAAATCATCTTACTAAGGATTGTTTCTCCAAACATCCTTGTGAGTATTGTGGAAAGATGAATCATCCATCCTCAAAGTACTACCAAAAAAATCAAAAGCAAGCAAAGGCACATGTGGTTGAAGAAGTCAACCAACAAGAAGAAACAAATCTTTGTTCTAGTCTCAGTATAAAAGATGTAGATGAGGAGTATGCTTTTTAGATTATGTCATGTATGTGGTTGAGTCAAGACTTATGTTGTTCCAACTTGACGAGTTGTAGAGGAGAGTACACTACCCTATGTTGTTGTTAAGGGGGGACTCTTACTCATTGTGTCAAGGAGGTTTGTTAGACTTGATTCATGTTTTGTAAGAAGTTGGTCTTAAGGGGGGGATTGTTGGTTCATTATCTTGTTATTTGGTCCATTATTGCCAAAGATGAAGCTTGTTCATTTCCGTTTTGGTCCACCTATCTGTCATTGACCTTTCGATTTGAGCCATTTCTTTGTAACTAACCTTACATGTAAGAAAATATAACTTTTGCATTCACACAACAAAATCTTTCCCAAGACAAATAACTTAATACAAGTGATAATTATAACAATAATAAATTATTATTATAGTGGAGAATAAACTAAATTACAGCTAACTTGTGTGCTTTGAAAAGGAGCTCTGTGGCAATCTAGGTAGTAGATGTAAGAGGATATAATGTGTGGTTTATATAAGAGAACACTCACAAGAAGTAGCATCTTTCACATAACAAAACTTTAAAACTCAAATTGCATAATAACAAAGATATAGTGAAAATAATGTATTACTGAAGGGATACAATAGATTGTGAAAATAATGTATTACTAAAGTGATACAATAGATTCTTATTGTATCACTTTAGTAATACGATATTTTATCTATCTCTGTTATTGTGCAATTTGAGTTTTAAAGTATTGTGCTATGAAAGACCCTACTTCTTGTGAGTGTTCTCTTATATAAACCCCACATTATGCCCTCTTACATGGTATCAAAGCTTCAACTCTATACAAAACTTCTTTGCTAATTGTTGTGTAGCAGTCCCTTCAAGAAATGTCATCTTCTACAAGACCCCACCCACCATCACCATTTGGTGTTGATAGAAAGCTTAATGACACCAACTATCCTCTCTAGAAGTTTAAGCTTAAGACTATTCTTTCCTCCTACGACACTATCATTGGTGTTGATGTTCACCCATGCTACCAATAAGGGATGTAGAGACGGTAATAGACCTTGTATCACCTATGTTGTTGACTTTGTCCAAGCTTAGAGACGAAGTGATTGAGATGCTCATTGTGCCATTGTCACAAGCATGGAAGATAGTGTGTGACCATGTTTTTGCATATCTCTAGCTGCACAAGCATGGACCTTATTTTGCAGAGCCAGTACAAGACCACAAATCCCTCAAGAATTTAGAGCCTAGAAAATTAGCTTCAACAAGATAAGCTGGATGAAGGTGAAATGTCGAAGGTGTTTTTCACCAAAATCAAAGATCTCCATGACCAGATGGCTACAATCAACAAGAATATACTCTCCTTGGATGTCGCTTATCACTATTTAAGGGTATTGTCGCCTAAGTATGATAGTTTTATTACATCTTTGAATGTTGATGTCAGGCATACTCCTCTCACATTTGAAGAGTTCAACACATTACTTCGAGAGATGAGGATCCAAAACTGTAATGGTAGCACGACAAGTCCACTACTAACAGAAAGAATAAGGGGCATGATTTTAACTCTTTAAATCATAAGAAAAAGGTTAAATGCTTTTAATATAATAAGAAAGGGCACATAGCCAAAATATATGAAAAAAATACCAACAATGGCACTCTAACGACCAAGGCAAAATCCACTCATAAATAGAGTTGTTTGTCGCTATTAAAGAAGTGTGCCGTGAGATAACTAATATTGCAGCACATGATGATTCTTAGATCATCAAAACTGGGGCTTCTAGGCACATGACCAATCATAAGGACTGGTGTTCCTCCCTAAAGCTTGTGGGAGATGATATCATTGCGGCAATGGGCAATGATGCAAAGTGCCCAATCAAAGATTTAGGTACTATTCCACTTATGTCTAAAGAAACCTCCTTTTTATCTTAGCCACCATCACGAACCATGACTTGTGAGTCCACTTTGACAAGAATGGTGTAGTCATTCTTGATGAAGATATTAACGCCATTGCAAAGGGCATTCAAAGAAATAACTTGTATGAGCTTTTAGTGTTTATAGTCTAGACTAACTTGGGTAGTAGTAAACTTTGACATGAGAGATATGGGCATCTTCGTATACATACTCTTTTAGAGATATAGAAAGGTAAATAAAATCTCAATAGAGAAGAATGGTACTTTGAAATCATCAAAGAAACGATTAAAGAAATATGTGCAAAAGTAAAGCATTTAAAGTTGTTAAAGAAGGAGTCAGGTAACAATGTTGAAGTAGAGTGTTGGAGAAAAATTGGGACTCTTTGTGGTGATTGAAGAAATACGTGTAAATATAGCACCCAATGGTTTTATGGATCATTGAAGTCATTAAAGAAGGAGTTAGGTATGTTGGATAAATGTAATCCCAACTCCTTAGTCTAATTTAAATGTGGTTGATAGGCTAGTGATCAGTGGTTGGTGTGTAAAGCCTACAAATGGTTGGTGCATGTTGTTCATGCAACTCATGCAACTAAAAATGGGGTAGAGGAGTCTCTAAATAAGGTACAAGTCATGATCAAGTGATTATGTAAGTTTGGTTCATATCTAATCACAATTAGAGTCTTCTTGTGTTAATCTCATATCAATTTTCTGCATATACCAATTTTTTTATCCCTCATATTCATGATGTCTTGTACAATCTTTGATCCACCTTGAGTATGTTTTAATCATCTTCATAGCTTAGTTATCATATTCAACATTTGGTATCAGAGCTTGACTCAATTAGGTCTAGTTGATTAGTAAAAATCCTAATCAATTTCTTAATCACCATAGCCAGTTTTTCTCAGTTTTAACCACATGCTGTAATTTGATTCCATGTGTGCACCTGAGTTGATCATACCCCAATCTTTTGATATAGAATCTTAGCTTAGCTCCCACGCATGCTACAACTCCAAGCTCATTGCCCAATTTTGGCGCAGCTGTGCGAATTTATCAACGCCATCAGTGCAGCTCGTTTTCGGTTCAGCGCAGCAATTCGCCCTCATCGCTTCGAATTGAGCCAATTACTTTGAGGTGATGTAAGCTCATCAAGTGAAGATTGAGCACACAAAATTTGAAGGCATATGGTCCACTGTAGCAGCTGCACGCATCGTTTTTCCAGTCGCCCCTTTTTCTGCAGTTTCTGCTCCAACTACATGGTGATACCAATTTTGATTTATATTGATGATATTTTTACTATTTGGGTTTAAATTATCTATATGAGCAAGTTCTCAACATTAATCATCATATTTCATCATCATGAGTTCCAAATTCCCCGACAAATTCAATGGAACTGGATTCCATACCTGGCAAATCAAGGTGAAGGGCTACCTCTCATGAAGAAAAATTCTGTGGAGTATGGTCAAGCCACTTACTGAAGATGAAGCTGGTATTGCTGCTGCAGTTATAAGAGCTACAACGGCTGCACTTCAAGCAAAAGATGAACAAGCACTTGGTATTATCATTACTGCTTTAGAAGATGATTTTATTCATTATATTGATGATGTTGAGTCAGCTATGGAAGCTTGGGAATTATTAGAACGTACTTTTGGTGCAAAGGCAAAGCATTCCAAGATCAGTTTGAAGATGCAACTCTTTGATCTAACCATGGAGAGTGATGAAAATTTAGTAGCTTTGATTAACAGGTTGAAGAGCTTAATGACACAGTTGGTTTATGTTAAATCTCCTGTTCCTGAAGAAGATGCTATTGCTATCCTGCTTAAAAGCTTACCTTCAAGCTTTAGACAAATTGTGAGGGTACTTAAAGAGAAGGAGCCAGTCCCTTCTTTGGAAAGTATCATAAATTCTTTGCAGGAAGAAGACAAGAAGATTACAAAGGATGTGATAGATCCTTATGCATATACTGTTACTACGACATCGGCAAAGAAGAAGTGTACTATTTGTAGTCGTACAAATCATCTTACTAAGGATTGTTTCTCCAAACATCCTTGTGAGTATTGTGGAAAGATGAATCATCCATCCTCAAAGTACTACCAAAAAAATCAAAAGCAAGCAAAGGCACATGTGGTTGAAGAAGTCAACCAACAAGAAGAAACAAATCTTTGTTCTAGTCTCAGTATAAAAGATGTAGATGAGGAGTATGCTTTTTAGATTATGTCATGTATGTGGTTGAGTCAAGACTTATGTTGTTCCAACTTGACGAGTTGTAGAGGAGAGTACACTACCCTATGTTGTTGTTAAGGGGGGACTCTTACTCATTGTGTCAAGGAGGTTTGTTAGACTTGATTCATGTTTTGTAAGAAGTTGGTCTTAAGGGGGGGATTGTTGGTTCATTATCTTGTTATTTGGTCCATTATTGCCAAAGATGAAGCTTGTTCATTTCCATTTTGGTCCACCTATCTGTCGTTGACCTTTCGATTTGAGCCATTTCTTTGTAACTAACCTTACATGTAAGAAAATATAACTTTTGCATTCACACAACAAAATCTTTCCCAAGACAAATAACTTAATACAAGTGATAATTATAACAATAATAAATCATTATTATAGTGGAGAATAAACTAAATTACAGCTAACTTGTGTGCTTTGAAAAGGAGCTTTGTGGCAATCTAGGTAGTAGATGTAAGAGGATATAATGTGTGGTTTATATAAGAGAACACTCACAAGAAGTAGCATCTTTCACATAACAAAACTTTAAAACTCAAATTGCATAATAACAAAGATATAGTGAAAATAATGTATTACTGAAGGGATACAATAGATTGTGAAAATAATGTATTACTAAAGTGATACAATAGATTCTTATTGTATCACTTTAGTAATACGATATTTTATCTATCTCTGTTATTGTGCAATTTGAGTTTTAAAGTATTGTGCTATGAAAGACCCTACTTCTTGTGAGTGTTCTCTTATATAAACCCCACATTATGCCCTCTTACATGGTATCAAAGCTTCAACTCTATACAAAACTTCTTTGCTAATTGTTGTGTAGCAGTCCCTTCAAGAAATGTCATCTTCTACAAGACCCCACCCACCATCACCATTTGGTGTTGATAGAAAGCTTAATGACACCAACTATCCTCTCTAGAAGTTTAAGCTTAAGACTATTCTTTCCTCCTACGACACTATCATTGGTGTTGATGTTCACCCATGCTACCAATAAGGGATGTAGAGACGGTAATAGACCTTGTATCACCTATGTTGTTGACTTTGTCCAAGCTTAGAGACGAAGTGATTGAGATGCTCATTGTGCCATTGTCACAAGCATGGAAGATAGTGTGTGACCATGTTTTTGCATATCTCTAGCTGCACAAGCATGGACCTTATTTTGCAGAGCCAGTACAAGACCACAAATCCCTCAAGAATTTAGAGCCTAGAAAATTAGCTTCAACAAGATAAGCTGGATGAAGGTGAAATGTCGAAGGTGTTTTTCACCAAAATCAAAGATCTCCATGACCAGATGGCTACAATCAACAAGAATATACTCTCCTTGGATGTCGCTTATCACTATTTAAGGGTATTGTCGCCTAAGTATGATAGTTTTATTACATCTTTGAATGTTGATGTCAGGCATACTCCTCTCACATTTGAAGAGTTCAACACATTACTTCGAGAGATGAGGATCCAAAACTGTAATGGTAGCACGACAAGTCCACTACTAACAGAAAGAATAAGGGGCATGATTTTAACTCTTTAAATCATAAGAAAAAGGTTAAATGCTTTTAATATAATAAGAAAGGGCACATAGCCAAAATATATGAAAAAAATACCAACAATGGCACTCTAACGACCAAGGCAAAATCCACTCATAAATAGAGTTGTTTGTCGCTATTAAAGAAGTGTGCCGTGAGATAACTAATATTGCAGCACATGATGATTCTTAGATCATCAAAACTGGGGCTTCTAGGCACATGACCAATCATAAGGACTGGTGTTCCTCCCTAAAGCTTGTGGGAGATGATATCATTGCGGCAATGGGCAATGATGCAAAGTGCCCAATCAAAGATTTAGGTACTATTCCACTTATGTCTAAAGAAACCTCCTTTTTATCTTAGCCACCATCACGAACCATGACTTGTGAGTCCACTTTGACAAGAATGGTGTAGTCATTCTTGATGAAGATATTAACGCCATTGCAAAGGGCATTCAAAGAAATAACTTGTATGAGCTTTTAGTGTTTATAGTCTAGACTAACTTGGGTAGTAGTAAACTTTGACATGAGAGATATGGGCATCTTCGTATACATACTCTTTTAGAGATATAGAAAGGTAAATAAAATCTCAATAGAGAAGAATGGTACTTTGAAATCATCAAAGAAACGATTAAAGAAATATGTGCAAAAGTAAAGCATTTAAAGTTGTTAAAGAAGGAGTCAGGTAACAATGTTGAAGTAGAGTGTTGGAGAAAAATTGGGACTCTTTGTGGTGATTGAAGAAATACGTGTAAATATAGCACCCAATGGTTTTATGGATCATTGAAGTCATTAAAGAAGGAGTTAGGTATGTTGGATAAATGTAATCCCAACTCCTTAGTCTAATTTAAATGTGGTTGATAGGCTAGTGATCAGTGGTTGGTGTGTAAAGCCTACAAATGGTTGGTGCATGTTGTTCATGCAACTCATGCAACTAAAAATGGGGTAGAGGAGTCTCTAAATAAGGTACAAGTCATGATCAAGTGATTATGTAAGTTTGGTTCATATCTAATCACAATTAGAGTCTTCTTGTGTTAATCTCATATCAATTTTCTGCATATACCAATTTTTTTATCCCTCATATTCATGATGTCTTGTACAATCTTTGATCCACCTTGAGTATGTTTTAATCATCTTCATAGCTTAGTTATCATATTCAACATTTGGTATCAGAGCTTGACTCAATTAGGTCTAGTTGATTAGTAAAAATCCTAATCAATTTCTTAATCACCATAGCCAGTTTTTCTCAGTTTTAACCACATGCTGTAATTTGATTCCATGTGTGCACCTGAGTTGATCATACCCCAATCTTTTGATATAGAATCTTAGCTTAGCTCCCACGCATGCTACAACTCCAAGCTCATTGCCCAATTTTGGCGCAGCTGTGCGAATTTATCAACGCCATCAGTGCAGCTCGTTTTCGGTTCAGCGCAGCAATTCGCCCTCATCGCTTCGAATTGAGCCAATTACTTTGAGGTGATGTAAGCTCATCAAGTGAAGATTGAGCACACAAAATTTGAAGGCATATGGTCCACTGTAGCAGCTGCACGCATCGTTTTTCCAGTCGCCCCTTTTTCTGCAGTTTCTGCTCCAACTACATGGTGATACCAATTTTGATTTATATTGATGATATTTTTACTATTTGGGTTTAAATTATCTATATGAGCAAGTTCTCAACATTAATCATCATATTTCATCATCATGAGTTCCAAATTCCCCGACAAATTCAATGGAACTGGATTCCATACCTGGCAAATCAAGGTGAAGGGCTACCTCTCATGAAGAAAAATTCTGTGGAGTATGGTCAAGCCACTTACTGAAGATGAAGCTGGTATTGCTGCTGCAGTTATAAGAGCTACAACGGCTGCACTTCAAGCAAAAGATGAACAAGCACTTGGTATTATCATTACTGCTTTAGAAGATGATTTTATTCATTATATTGATGATGTTGAGTCAGCTATGGAAGCTTGGGAATTATTAGAACGTACTTTTGGTGCAAAGGCAAAGCATTCCAAGATCAGTTTGAAGATGCAACTCTTTGATCTAACCATGGAGAGTGATGAAAATTTAGTAGCTTTGATTAACAGGTTGAAGAGCTTAATGACACAGTTGGTTTATGTTAAATCTCCTGTTCCTGAAGAAGATGCTATTGCTATCCTGCTTAAAAGCTTACCTTCAAGCTTTAGACAAATTGTGAGGGTACTTAAAGAGAAGGAGCCAGTCCCTTCTTTGGAAAGTATCATAAATTCTTTGCAGGAAGAAGACAAGAAGATTACAAAGGATGTGATAGATCCTTATGCATATACTGTTACTACGACATCGGCAAAGAAGAAGTGTACTATTTGTAGTCGTACAAATCATCTTACTAAGGATTGTTTCTCCAAACATCCTTGTGAGTATTGTGGAAAGATGAATCATCCATCCTCAAAGTACTACCAAAAAAATCAAAAGCAAGCAAAGGCACATGTGGTTGAAGAAGTCAACCAACAAGAAGAAACAAATCTTTGTTCTAGTCTCAGTATAAAAGATGTAGATGAGGAGTATGCTTTTTAGATTATGTCATGTATGTGGTTGAGTCAAGACTTATGTTGTTCCAACTTGACGAGTTGTAGAGGAGAGTACACTACCCTATGTTGTTGTTAAGGGGGGACTCTTACTCATTGTGTCAAGGAGGTTTGTTAGACTTGATTCATGTTTTGTAAGAAGTTGGTCTTAAGGGGGGGATTGTTGGTTCATTATCTTGTTATTTGGTCCATTATTGCCAAAGATGAAGCTTGTTCATTTCCATTTTGGTCCACCTATCTGTCGTTGACCTTTCGATTTGAGCCATTTCTTTGTAACTAACCTTACATGTAAGAAAATATAACTTTTGCATTCACACAACAAAATCTTTCCCAAGACAAATAACTTAATACAAGTGATAATTATAACAATAATAAATCATTATTATAGTGGAGAATAAACTAAATTACAGCTAACTTGTGTGCTTTGAAAAGGAGCTTTGTGGCAATCTAGGTAGTAGATGTAAGAGGATATAATGTGTGGTTTATATAAGAGAACACTCACAAGAAGTAGCATCTTTCACATAACAAAACTTTAAAACTCAAATTGCATAATAACAAAGATATAGTGAAAATAATGTATTACTGAAGGGATACAATAGATTGTGAAAATAATGTATTACTAAAGTGATACAATAGATTCTTATTGTATCACTTTAGTAATACGATATTTTATCTATCTCTGTTATTGTGCAATTTGAGTTTTAAAGTATTGTGCTATGAAAGACCCTACTTCTTGTGAGTGTTCTCTTATATAAACCCCACATTATGCCCTCTTACATGGTATCAAAGCTTCAACTCTATACAAAACTTCTTTGCTAATTGTTGTGTAGCAGTCCCTTCAAGAAATGTCATCTTCTACAAGACCCCACCCACCATCACCATTTGGTGTTGATAGAAAGCTTAATGACACCAACTATCCTCTCTAGAAGTTTAAGCTTAAGACTATTCTTTCCTCCTACGACACTATCATTGGTGTTGATGTTCACCCATGCTACCAATAAGGGATGTAGAGACGGTAATAGACCTTGTATCACCTATGTTGTTGACTTTGTCCAAGCTTAGAGACGAAGTGATTGAGATGCTCATTGTGCCATTGTCACAAGCATGGAAGATAGTGTGTGACCATGTTTTTGCATATCTCTAGCTGCACAAGCATGGACCTTATTTTGCAGAGCCAGTACAAGACCACAAATCCCTCAAGAATTTAGAGCCTAGAAAATTAGCTTCAACAAGATAAGCTGGATGAAGGTGAAATGTCGAAGGTGTTTTTCACCAAAATCAAAGATCTCCATGACCAGATGGCTACAATCAACAAGAATATACTCTCCTTGGATGTCGCTTATCACTATTTAAGGGTATTGTCGCCTAAGTATGATAGTTTTATTACATCTTTGAATGTTGATGTCAGGCATACTCCTCTCACATTTGAAGAGTTCAACACATTACTTCGAGAGATGAGGATCCAAAACTGTAATGGTAGCACGACAAGTCCACTACTAACAGAAAGAATAAGGGGCATGATTTTAACTCTTTAAATCATAAGAAAAAGGTTAAATGCTTTTAATATAATAAGAAAGGGCACATAGCCAAAATATATGAAAAAAATACCAACAATGGCACTCTAACGACCAAGGCAAAATCCACTCATAAATAGAGTTGTTTGTCGCTATTAAAGAAGTGTGCCGTGAGATAACTAATATTGCAGCACATGATGATTCTTAGATCATCAAAACTGGGGCTTCTAGGCACATGACCAATCATAAGGACTGGTGTTCCTCCCTAAAGCTTGTGGGAGATGATATCATTGCGGCAATGGGCAATGATGCAAAGTGCCCAATCAAAGATTTAGGTACTATTCCACTTATGTCTAAAGAAACCTCCTTTTTATCTTAGCCACCATCACGAACCATGACTTGTGAGTCCACTTTGACAAGAATGGTGTAGTCATTCTTGATGAAGATATTAACGCCATTGCAAAGGGCATTCAAAGAAATAACTTGTATGAGCTTTTAGTGTTTATAGTCTAGACTAACTTGGGTAGTAGTAAACTTTGACATGAGAGATATGGGCATCTTCGTATACATACTCTTTTAGAGATATAGAAAGGTAAATAAAATCTCAATAGAGAAGAATGGTACTTTGAAATCATCAAAGAAACGATTAAAGAAATATGTGCAAAAGTAAAGCATTTAAAGTTGTTAAAGAAGGAGTCAGGTAACAATGTTGAAGTAGAGTGTTGGAGAAAAATTGGGACTCTTTGTGGTGATTGAAGAAATACGTGTAAATATAGCACCCAATGGTTTTATGGATCATTGAAGTCATTAAAGAAGGAGTTAGGTATGTTGGATAAATGTAATCCCAACTCCTTAGTCTAATTTAAATGTGGTTGATAGGCTAGTGATCAGTGGTTGGTGTGTAAAGCCTACAAATGGTTGGTGCATGTTGTTCATGCAACTCATGCAACTAAAAATGGGGTAGAGGAGTCTCTAAATAAGGTACAAGTCATGATCAAGTGATTATGTAAGTTTGGTTCATATCTAATCACAATTAGAGTCTTCTTGTGTTAATCTCATATCAATTTTCTGCATATACCAATTTTTTTATCCCTCATATTCATGATGTCTTGTACAATCTTTGATCCACCTTGAGTATGTTTTAATCATCTTCATAGCTTAGTTATCATATTCAACATTTGGTATCAGAGCTTGACTCAATTAGGTCTAGTTGATTAGTAAAAATCCTAATCAATTTCTTAATCACCATAGCCAGTTTTTCTCAGTTTTAACCACATGCTGTAATTTGATTCCATGTGTGCACCTGAGTTGATCATACCCCAATCTTTTGATATAGAATCTTAGCTTAGCTCCCACGCATGCTACAACTCCAAGCTCATTGCCCAATTTTGGCGCAGCTGTGCGAATTTATCAACGCCATCAGTGCAGCTCGTTTTCGGTTCAGCGCAGCAATTCGCCCTCATCGCTTCGAATTGAGCCAATTACTTTGAGGTGATGTAAGCTCATCAAGTGAAGATTGAGCACACAAAATTTGAAGGCATATGGTCCACTGTAGCAGCTGCACGCATCGTTTTTCCAGTCGCCCCTTTTTCTGCAGTTTCTGCTCCAACTACATGGTGATACCAATTTTGATTTATATTGATGATATTTTTACTATTTGGGTTTAAATTATCTATATGAGCAAGTTCTCAACATTAATCATCATATTTCATCATCATGAGTTCCAAATTCCCCGACAAATTCAATGGAACTGGATTCCATACCTGGCAAATCAAGGTGAAGGGCTACCTCTCATGAAGAAAAATTCTGTGGAGTATGGTCAAGCCACTTACTGAAGATGAAGCTGGTATTGCTGCTGCAGTTATAAGAGCTACAACGGCTGCACTTCAAGCAAAAGATGAACAAGCACTTGGTATTATCATTACTGCTTTAGAAGATGATTTTATTCATTATATTGATGATGTTGAGTCAGCTATGGAAGCTTGGGAATTATTAGAACGTACTTTTGGTGCAAAGGCAAAGCATTCCAAGATCAGTTTGAAGATGCAACTCTTTGATCTAACCATGGAGAGTGATGAAAATTTAGTAGCTTTGATTAACAGGTTGAAGAGCTTAATGACACAGTTGGTTTATGTTAAATCTCCTGTTCCTGAAGAAGATGCTATTGCTATCCTGCTTAAAAGCTTACCTTCAAGCTTTAGACAAATTGTGAGGGTACTTAAAGAGAAGGAGCCAGTCCCTTCTTTGGAAAGTATCATAAATTCTTTGCAGGAAGAAGACAAGAAGATTACAAAGGATGTGATAGATCCTTATGCATATACTGTTACTACGACATCGGCAAAGAAGAAGTGTACTATTTGTAGTCGTACAAATCATCTTACTAAGGATTGTTTCTCCAAACATCCTTGTGAGTATTGTGGAAAGATGAATCATCCATCCTCAAAGTACTACCAAAAAAATCAAAAGCAAGCAAAGGCACATGTGGTTGAAGAAGTCAACCAACAAGAAGAAACAAATCTTTGTTCTAGTCTCAGTATAAAAGATGTAGATGAGGAGTATGCTTTTTAGATTATGTCATGTATGTGGTTGAGTCAAGACTTATGTTGTTCCAACTTGACGAGTTGTAGAGGAGAGTACACTACCCTATGTTGTTGTTAAGGGGGGACTCTTACTCATTGTGTCAAGGAGGTTTGTTAGACTTGATTCATGTTTTGTAAGAAGTTGGTCTTAAGGGGGGGATTGTTGGTTCATTATCTTGTTATTTGGTCCATTATTGCCAAAGATGAAGCTTGTTCATTTCCATTTTGGTCCACCTATCTGTCGTTGACCTTTCGATTTGAGCCATTTCTTTGTAACTAACCTTACATGTAAGAAAATATAACTTTTGCATTCACACAACAAAATCTTTCCCAAGACAAATAACTTAATACAAGTGATAATTATAACAATAATAAATCATTATTATAGTGGAGAATAAACTAAATTACAGCTAACTTGTGTGCTTTGAAAAGGAGCTTTGTGGCAATCTAGGTAGTAGATGTAAGAGGATATAATGTGTGGTTTATATAAGAGAACACTCACAAGAAGTAGCATCTTTCACATAACAAAACTTTAAAACTCAAATTGCATAATAACAAAGATATAGTGAAAATAATGTATTACTGAAGGGATACAATAGATTGTGAAAATAATGTATTACTAAAGTGATACAATAGATTCTTATTGTATCACTTTAGTAATACGATATTTTATCTATCTCTGTTATTGTGCAATTTGAGTTTTAAAGTATTGTGCTATGAAAGACCCTACTTCTTGTGAGTGTTCTCTTATATAAACCCCACATTATGCCCTCTTACATGGTATCAAAGCTTCAACTCTATACAAAACTTCTTTGCTAATTGTTGTGTAGCAGTCCCTTCAAGAAATGTCATCTTCTACAAGACCCCACCCACCATCACCATTTGGTGTTGATAGAAAGCTTAATGACACCAACTATCCTCTCTAGAAGTTTAAGCTTAAGACTATTCTTTCCTCCTACGACACTATCATTGGTGTTGATGTTCACCCATGCTACCAATAAGGGATGTAGAGACGGTAATAGACCTTGTATCACCTATGTTGTTGACTTTGTCCAAGCTTAGAGACGAAGTGATTGAGATGCTCATTGTGCCATTGTCACAAGCATGGAAGATAGTGTGTGACCATGTTTTTGCATATCTCTAGCTGCACAAGCATGGACCTTATTTTGCAGAGCCAGTACAAGACCACAAATCCCTCAAGAATTTAGAGCCTAGAAAATTAGCTTCAACAAGATAAGCTGGATGAAGGTGAAATGTCGAAGGTGTTTTTCACCAAAATCAAAGATCTCCATGACCAGATGGCTACAATCAACAAGAATATACTCTCCTTGGATGTCGCTTATCACTATTTAAGGGTATTGTCGCCTAAGTATGATAGTTTTATTACATCTTTGAATGTTGATGTCAGGCATACTCCTCTCACATTTGAAGAGTTCAACACATTACTTCGAGAGATGAGGATCCAAAACTGTAATGGTAGCACGACAAGTCCACTACTAACAGAAAGAATAAGGGGCATGATTTTAACTCTTTAAATCATAAGAAAAAGGTTAAATGCTTTTAATATAATAAGAAAGGGCACATAGCCAAAATATATGAAAAAAATACCAACAATGGCACTCTAACGACCAAGGCAAAATCCACTCATAAATAGAGTTGTTTGTCGCTATTAAAGAAGTGTGCCGTGAGATAACTAATATTGCAGCACATGATGATTCTTAGATCATCAAAACTGGGGCTTCTAGGCACATGACCAATCATAAGGACTGGTGTTCCTCCCTAAAGCTTGTGGGAGATGATATCATTGCGGCAATGGGCAATGATGCAAAGTGCCCAATCAAAGATTTAGGTACTATTCCACTTATGTCTAAAGAAACCTCCTTTTTATCTTAGCCACCATCACGAACCATGACTTGTGAGTCCACTTTGACAAGAATGGTGTAGTCATTCTTGATGAAGATATTAACGCCATTGCAAAGGGCATTCAAAGAAATAACTTGTATGAGCTTTTAGTGTTTATAGTCTAGACTAACTTGGGTAGTAGTAAACTTTGACATGAGAGATATGGGCATCTTCGTATACATACTCTTTTAGAGATATAGAAAGGTAAATAAAATCTCAATAGAGAAGAATGGTACTTTGAAATCATCAAAGAAACGATTAAAGAAATATGTGCAAAAGTAAAGCATTTAAAGTTGTTAAAGAAGGAGTCAGGTAACAATGTTGAAGTAGAGTGTTGGAGAAAAATTGGGACTCTTTGTGGTGATTGAAGAAATACGTGTAAATATAGCACCCAATGGTTTTATGGATCATTGAAGTCATTAAAGAAGGAGTTAGGTATGTTGGATAAATGTAATCCCAACTCCTTAGTCCAATTTAAATGTGGTTGATAGGCTAGTGATCAGTGGTTGGTGTGTAAAGCCTACAAATGGTTGGTGCATGTTGTTCATGCAACTCATGCAACTAAAAATGGGGTAGAGGAGTCTCTAAATAAGGTACAAGTCATGATCAAGTGATTATGTAAGTTTGGTTCATATCTAATCACAATTAGAGTCTTCTTGTGTTAATCTCATATCAATTTTCTGCATATACCAATTTTTTTATCCCTCATATTCATGATGTCTTGTACAATCTTTGATCCACCTTGAGTATGTTTTAATCATCTTCATAGCTTAGTTATCATATTCAACATTTGGTATCAGAGCTTGACTCAATTAGGTCTAGTTGATTAGTAAAAATCCTAATCAATTTCTTAATCACCATAGCCAGTTTTTCTCAGTTTTAACCACATGCTGTAATTTGATTCCATGTGTGCACCTGAGTTGATCATACCCCAATCTTTTGATATAGAATCTTAGCTTAGCTCCCACGCATGCTACAACTCCAAGCTCATTGCCCAATTTTGGCGCAGCTGTGCGAATTTATCAACGCCATCAGTGCAGCTCGTTTTCGGTTCAGCGCAGCAATTCGCCCTCATCGCTTCGAATTGAGCCAATTACTTTGAGGTGATGTAAGCTCATCAAGTGAAGATTGAGCACACAAAATTTGAAGGCATATGGTCCACTGTAGCAGCTGCACGCATCGTTTTTCCAGTCGCCCCTTTTTCTGCAGTTTCTGCTCCAACTACATGGTGATACCAATTTTGATTTATATTGATGATATTTTTACTATTTGGGTTTAAATTATCTATATGAGCAAGTTCTCAACATTAATCATCATATTTCATCATCATGAGTTCCAAATTCCCCGACAAATTCAATGGAACTGGATTCCATACCTGGCAAATCAAGGTGAAGGGCTACCTCTCATGAAGAAAAATTCTGTGGAGTATGGTCAAGCCACTTACTGAAGATGAAGCTGGTATTGCTGCTGCAGTTATAAGAGCTACAACGGCTGCACTTCAAGCAAAAGATGAACAAGCACTTGGTATTATCATTACTGCTTTAGAAGATGATTTTATTCATTATATTGATGATGTTGAGTCAGCTATGGAAGCTTGGGAATTATTAGAACGTACTTTTGGTGCAAAGGCAAAGCATTCCAAGATCAGTTTGAAGATGCAACTCTTTGATCTAACCATGGAGAGTGATGAAAATTTAGTAGCTTTGATTAACAGGTTGAAGAGCTTAATGACACAGTTGGTTTATGTTAAATCTCCTGTTCCTGAAGAAGATGCTATTGCTATCCTACTTAAAAGCTTACCTTCAAGCTTTAGACAAATTGTGAGGGTACTTAAAGAGAAGGAGCCAGTCCCTTCTTTGGAAAGTATCATAAATTCTTTGCAGGAAGAAGACAAGAAGATTACAAAGGATGTGATAGATCCTTATGCATATACTGTTACTACGACATCGGCAAAGAAGAAGTGTACTATTTGTAGTCGTACAAATCATCTTACTAAGGATTGTTTCTCCAAACATCCTTGTGAGTATTGTGGAAAGATGAATCATCCATCCTCAAAGTACTACCAAAAAAATCAAAAGCAAGCAAAGGCACATGTGGTTGAAGAAGTCAACCAACAAGAAGAAACAAATCTTTGTTCTAGTCTCAGTATAAAAGATGTAGATGAGGAGTATGCTTTTTAGATTATGTCATGTATGTGGTTGAGTCAAGACTTATGTTGTTCCAACTTGACGAGTTGTAGAGGAGAGTACACTACCCTATGTTGTTGTTAAGGGGGGACTCTTACTCATTGTGTCAAGGAGGTTTGTTAGACTTGATTCATGTTTTGTAAGAAGTTGGTCTTAAGGGGGGGATTGTTGGTTCATTATCTTGTTATTTGGTCCATTATTGCCAAAGATGAAGCTTGTTCATTTCCATTTTGGTCCACCTATCTGTCGTTGACCTTTCGATTTGAGCCATTTCTTTGTAACTAACCTTACATGTAAGAAAATATAACTTTTGCATTCACACAACAAAATCTTTCCCAAGACAAATAACTTAATACAAGTGATAATTATAACAATAATAAATCATTATTATAGTGGAGAATAAACTAAATTACAGCTAACTTGTGTGCTTTGAAAAGGAGCTTTGTGGCAATCTAGGTAGTAGATGTAAGAGGATATAATGTGTGGTTTATATAAGAGAACACTCACAAGAAGTAGCATCTTTCACATAACAAAACTTTAAAACTCAAATTGCATAATAACAAAGATATAGTGAAAATAATGTATTACTGAAGGGATACAATAGATTGTGAAAATAATGTATTACTAAAGTGATACAATAGATTCTTATTGTATCACTTTAGTAATACGATATTTTATCTATCTCTGTTATTGTGCAATTTGAGTTTTAAAGTATTGTGCTATGAAAGACCCTACTTCTTGTGAGTGTTCTCTTATATAAACCCCACATTATGCCCTCTTACATGGTATCAAAGCTTCAACTCTATACAAAACTTCTTTGCTAATTGTTGTGTAGCAGTCCCTTCAAGAAATGTCATCTTCTACAAGACCCCACCCACCATCACCATTTGGTGTTGATAGAAAGCTTAATGACACCAACTATCCTCTCTAGAAGTTTAAGCTTAAGACTATTCTTTCCTCCTACGACACTATCATTGGTGTTGATGTTCACCCATGCTACCAATAAGGGATGTAGAGACGGTAATAGACCTTGTATCACCTATGTTGTTGACTTTGTCCAAGCTTAGAGACGAAGTGATTGAGATGCTCATTGTGCCATTGTCACAAGCATGGAAGATAGTGTGTGACCATGTTTTTGCATATCTCTAGCTGCACAAGCATGGACCTTATTTTGCAGAGCCAGTACAAGACCACAAATCCCTCAAGAATTTAGAGCCTAGAAAATTAGCTTCAACAAGATAAGCTGGATGAAGGTGAAATGTCGAAGGTGTTTTTCACCAAAATCAAAGATCTCCATGACCAGATGGCTACAATCAACAAGAATATACTCTCCTTGGATGTCGCTTATCACTATTTAAGGGTATTGTCGCCTAAGTATGATAGTTTTATTACATCTTTGAATGTTGATGTCAGGCATACTCCTCTCACATTTGAAGAGTTCAACACATTACTTCGAGAGATGAGGATCCAAAACTGTAATGGTAGCACGACAAGTCCACTACTAACAGAAAGAATAAGGGGCATGATTTTAACTCTTTAAATCATAAGAAAAAGGTTAAATGCTTTTAATATAATAAGAAAGGGCACATAGCCAAAATATATGAAAAAAATACCAACAATGGCACTCTAACGACCAAGGCAAAATCCACTCATAAATAGAGTTGTTTGTCGCTATTAAAGAAGTGTGCCGTGAGATAACTAATATTGCAGCACATGATGATTCTTAGATCATCAAAACTGGGGCTTCTAGGCACATGACCAATCATAAGGACTGGTGTTCCTCCCTAAAGCTTGTGGGAGATGATATCATTGCGGCAATGGGCAATGATGCAAAGTGCCCAATCAAAGATTTAGGTACTATTCCACTTATGTCTAAAGAAACCTCCTTTTTATCTTAGCCACCATCACGAACCATGACTTGTGAGTCCACTTTGACAAGAATGGTGTAGTCATTCTTGATGAAGATATTAACGCCATTGCAAAGGGCATTCAAAGAAATAACTTGTATGAGCTTTTAGTGTTTATAGTCTAGACTAACTTGGGTAGTAGTAAACTTTGACATGAGAGATATGGGCATCTTCGTATACATACTCTTTTAGAGATATAGAAAGGTAAATAAAATCTCAATAGAGAAGAATGGTACTTTGAAATCATCAAAGAAACGATTAAAGAAATATGTGCAAAAGTAAAGCATTTAAAGTTGTTAAAGAAGGAGTCAGGTAACAATGTTGAAGTAGAGTGTTGGAGAAAAATTGGGACTCTTTGTGGTGATTGAAGAAATACGTGTAAATATAGCACCCAATGGTTTTATGGATCATTGAAGTCATTAAAGAAGGAGTTAGGTATGTTGGATAAATGTAATCCCAACTCCTTAGTCCAATTTAAATGTGGTTGATAGGCTAGTGATCAGTGGTTGGTGTGTAAAGCCTACAAATGGTTGGTGCATGTTGTTCATGCAACTCATGCAACTAAAAATGGGGTAGAGGAGTCTCTAAATAAGGTACAAGTCATGATCAAGTGATTATGTAAGTTTGGTTCATATCTAATCACAATTAGAGTCTTCTTGTGTTAATCTCATATCAATTTTCTGCATATACCAATTTTTTTATCCCTCATATTCATGATGTCTTGTACAATCTTTGATCCACCTTGAGTATGTTTTAATCATCTTCATAGCTTAGTTATCATATTCAACATTTGGTATCAGAGCTTGACTCAATTAGGTTTAGTTGATTAGTAAAAATCCTAATCAATTTCTTAATCACCATAGCCAGTTTTTCTCAGTTTTAACCACATGCTGTAATTTGATTCCATGTGTGCACCTGAGTTGATCATACCCCAATCTTTTGATATAGAATCTTAGCTTAGCTCCCACGCATGCTACAACTCCAAGCTCATTGCCCAATTTTGGCGCAGCTGTGCGAATTTATCAACGCCATCAGTGCAGCTCGTTTTCGGTTCAGCGCAGCAATTCGCCCTCATCGCTTCGAATTGAGCCAATTACTTTGAGGTGATGTAAGCTCATCAAGTGAAGATTGAGCACACAAAATTTGAAGGCATATGGTCCACTGTAGCAGCTGCACGCATCGTTTTTCCAGTCGCCCCTTTTTCTGCAGTTTCTGCTCCAACTACATGGTGATACCAATTTTGATTTATATTGATGATATTTTTACTATTTGGGTTTAAATTATCTATATGAGCAAGTTCTCAACATTAATCATCATATTTCATCATCATGAGTTCCAAATTCCCCGACAAATTCAATGGAACTGGATTCCATACCTGGCAAATCAAGGTGAAGGGCTACCTCTCATGAAGAAAAATTCTGTGGAGTATGGTCAAGCCACTTACTGAAGATGAAGCTGGTATTGCTGCTGCAGTTATAAGAGCTACAACGGCTGCACTTCAAGCAAAAGATGAACAAGCACTTGGTATTATCATTACTGCTTTAGAAGATGATTTTATTCATTATATTGATGATGTTGAGTCAGCTATGGAAGCTTGGGAATTATTAGAACGTACTTTTGGTGTAAAAGCGGTGGGCCCTTTATTGATGTCAAAGGCCAAACCCTGCATGCCTTCAAAGTAGTGGTCCCAATCATGAAAGGACTCTAGCCCTATTGGTCCGATCCTTTATCTGTCTAATGATGATTCGTCACGCCGACAAGCTAGTAGCATATGTGTATCCTGGAATGCATTGGATGAGAAGATGCTATTGCTATCCTGCTTAAAAGCTTACCTTCAAGCTTTAGACAAATTGTGAGGGTACTTAAAGAGAAGGAGCCAGTCCCTTCTTTGGAAAGTATCATAAATTCTTTGCAGGAAGAAGACAAGAAGATTACAAAGGATGTGATAGATCCTTATGCATATACTGTTACTACGACATCGGCAAAGAAGAAGTGTACTATTTGTAGTCGTACAAATCATCTTACTAAGGATTGTTTCTCCAAACATCCTTGTGAGTATTGTGGAAAGATGAATCATCCATCCTCAAAGTACTACCAAAAAAATCAAAAGCAAGCAAAGGCACATGTGGTTGAAGAAGTCAACCAACAAGAAGAAACAAATCTTTGTTCTAGTCTCAGTATAAAAGATGTAGATGAGGAGTATGCTTTTTAGATTATGTCATGTATGTGGTTGAGTCAAGACTTATGTTGTTCCAACTTGACGAGTTGTAGAGGAGAGTACACTACCCTATGTTGTTGTTAAGGGGGGACTCTTACTCATTGTGTCAAGGAGGTTTGTTAGACTTGATTCATGTTTTGTAAGAAGTTGGTCTTAAGGGGGGGATTGTTGGTTCATTATCTTGTTATTTGGTCCATTATTGCCAAAGATGAAGCTTGTTCATTTCCGTTTTGGTCCACCTATCTGTCATTGACCTTTCGATTTGAGCCATTTCTTTGTAACTAACCTTACATGTAAGAAAATATAACTTTTGCATTCACACAACAAAATCTTTCCCAAGACAAATAACTTAATACAAGTGATAATTATAACAATAATAAATTATTATTATAGTGGAGAATAAACTAAATTACAGCTAACTTGTGTGCTTTGAAAAGGAGCTCTGTGGCAATCTAGGTAGTAGATGTAAGAGGATATAATGTGTGGTTTATATAAGAGAACACTCACAAGAAGTAGCATCTTTCACATAACAAAACTTTAAAACTCAAATTGCATAATAACAAAGATATAGTGAAAATAATGTATTACTGAAGGGATACAATAGATTGTGAAAATAATGTATTACTAAAGTGATACAATAGATTCTTATTGTATCACTTTAGTAATACGATATTTTATCTATCTCTGTTATTGTGCAATTTGAGTTTTAAAGTATTGTGCTATGAAAGACCCTACTTCTTGTGAGTGTTCTCTTATATAAACCCCACATTATGCCCTCTTACATGGTATCAAAGCTTCAACTCTATACAAAACTTCTTTGCTAATTGTTGTGTAGCAGTCCCTTCAAGAAATGTCATCTTCTACAAGACCCCACCCACCATCACCATTTGGTGTTGATAGAAAGCTTAATGACACCAACTATCCTCTCTAGAAGTTTAAGCTTAAGACTATTCTTTCCTCCTACGACACTATCATTGGTGTTGATGTTCACCCATGCTACCAATAAGGGATGTAGAGACGGTAATAGACCTTGTATCACCTATGTTGTTGACTTTGTCCAAGCTTAGAGACGAAGTGATTGAGATGCTCATTGTGCCATTGTCACAAGCATGGAAGATAGTGTGTGACCATGTTTTTGCATATCTCTAGCTGCACAAGCATGGACCTTATTTTGCAGAGCCAGTACAAGACCACAAATCCCTCAAGAATTTAGAGCCTAGAAAATTAGCTTCAACAAGATAAGCTGGATGAAGGTGAAATGTCGAAGGTGTTTTTCACCAAAATCAAAGATCTCCATGACCAGATGGCTACAATCAACAAGAATATACTCTCCTTGGATGTCGCTTATCACTATTTAAGGGTATTGTCGCCTAAGTATGATAGTTTTATTACATCTTTGAATGTTGATGTCAGGCATACTCCTCTCACATTTGAAGAGTTCAACACATTACTTCGAGAGATGAGGATCCAAAACTGTAATGGTAGCACGACAAGTCCACTACTAACAGAAAGAATAAGGGGCATGATTTTAACTCTTTAAATCATAAGAAAAAGGTTAAATGCTTTTAATATAATAAGAAAGGGCACATAGCCAAAATATATGAAAAAAATACCAACAATGGCACTCTAACGACCAAGGCAAAATCCACTCATAAATAGAGTTGTTTGTCGCTATTAAAGAAGTGTGCCGTGAGATAACTAATATTGCAGCACATGATGATTCTTAGATCATCAAAACTGGGGCTTCTAGGCACATGACCAATCATAAGGACTGGTGTTCCTCCCTAAAGCTTGTGGGAGATGATATCATTGCGGCAATGGGCAATGATGCAAAGTGCCCAATCAAAGATTTAGGTACTATTCCACTTATGTCTAAAGAAACCTCCTTTTTATCTTAGCCACCATCACGAACCATGACTTGTGAGTCCACTTTGACAAGAATGGTGTAGTCATTCTTGATGAAGATATTAACGCCATTGCAAAGGGCATTCAAAGAAATAACTTGTATGAGCTTTTAGTGTTTATAGTCTAGACTAACTTGGGTAGTAGTAAACTTTGACATGAGAGATATGGGCATCTTCGTATACATACTCTTTTAGAGATATAGAAAGGCAAATAAAATCTCAATAGAGAAGAATGGTACTTTGAAATCATCAAAGAAACGATTAAAGAAATATGTGCAAAAGTAAAGCATTTAAAGTTGTTAAAGAAGGAGTCAGGTAACAATGTTGAAGTAGAGTGTTGGAGAAAAATTGGGACTCTTTGTGGTGATTGAAGAAATACGTGTAAATATAGCACCCAATGGTTTTATGGATCATTGAAGTCATTAAAGAAGGAGTTAGGTATGTTGGATAAATGTAATCCCAACTCCTTAGTCCAATTTAAATGTGGTTGATAGGCTAGTGATCAGTGGTTGGTGTGTAAAGCCTACAAATGGTTGGTGCATGTTGTTCATGCAACTCATGCAACTAAAAATGGGGTAGAGGAGTCTCTAAATAAGGTACAAGTCATGATCAAGTGATTATGTAAGTTTGGTTCATATCTAATCACAATTAGAGTCTTCTTGTGTTAATCTCATATCAATTTTCTGCATATACCAATTTTTTTATCCCTCATATTCATGATGTCTTGTACAATCTTTGATCCACCTTGAGTATGTTTTAATCATCTTCATAGCTTAGTTATCATATTCAACATTTGGTATCAGAGCTTGACTCAATTAGGTTTAGTTGATTAGTAAAAATCCTAATCAATTTCTTAATCACCATAGCCAGTTTTTCTCAGTTTTAACCACATGCTGTAATTTGATTCCATGTGTGCACCTGAGTTGATCATACCCCAATCTTTTGATATAGAATCTTAGCTTAGCTCCCACGCATGCTACAACTCCAAGCTCATTGCCCAATTTTGGCGCAGCTGTGCGAATTTATCAACGCCATCAGTGCAGCTCGTTTTCGGTTCAGCGCAGCAATTCGCCCTCATCGCTTCGAATTGAGCCAATTACTTTGAGGTGATGTAAGCTCATCAAGTGAAGATTGAGCACACAAAATTTGAAGGCATATGGTCCACTGTAGCAGCTGCACGCATCGTTTTTCCAGCCGCCCCTTTTTCTGCAGTTTCTGCTCCAACTACATGGTGATACCAATTTTGATTTATATTGATGATATTTTTACTATTTGGGTTTAAATTATCTATATGAGCAAGTTCTCAACATTAATCATCATATTTCATCATCATGAGTTCCAAATTCCCCGACAAATTCAATGGAACTGGATTCCATACCTGGCAAATCAAGGTGAAGGGCTACCTCTCATGAAGAAAAATTCTGTGGAGTATGGTCAAGCCACTTACTGAAGATGAAGCTGGTATTGCTGCTGCAGTTATAAGAGCTACAGCGGCTGCACTTCAAGCAAAAGATGAACAAGCACTTGGTATTATCATTACTGCTTTAGAAGATGATTTTATTCATTATATTGATGATGTTGAGTCAGCTATGGAAGCTTGGGAATTATTAGAACGTACTTTTGGTGTAAAAGCGGTGGGCCCTTTATTGATGTCAAAGGCCAAACCCTGCATGCCTTCAAAGTAGTGGTCCCAATCATGAAAGGACTCTAGCCCTATTGGTCCGATCCTTTATCTGTCTAATGATGATTCGTCACGCCGACAAGCTAGTAGCATATGTGTATCCTGGAATGCATTGGATGAGAAGATGCTATTGCTATCCTGCTTAAAAGCTTACCTTCAAGCTTTAGACAAATTGTGAGGGTACTTAAAGAGAAGGAGCCAGTCCCTTCTTTGGAAAGTATCATAAATTCTTTGCAGGAAGAAGACAAGAAGATTACAAAGGATGTGATAGATCCTTATGCATATACTGTTACTACGACATCGGCAAAGAAGAAGTGTACTATTTGTAGTCGTACAAATCATCTTACTAAGGATTGTTTCTCCAAACATCCTTGTGAGTATTGTGGAAAGATGAATCATCCATCCTCAAAGTACTACCAAAAAAATCAAAAGCAAGCAAAGGCACATGTGGTTGAAGAAGTCAACCAACAAGAAGAAACAAATCTTTGTTCTAGTCTCAGTATAAAAGATGTAGATGAGGAGTATGCTTTTTAGATTATGTCATGTATGTGGTTGAGTCAAGACTTATGTTGTTCCAACTTGACGAGTTGTAGAGGAGAGTACACTACCCTATGTTGTTGTTAAGGGGGGACTCTTACTCATTGTGTCAAGGAGGTTTGTTAGACTTGATTCATGTTTTGTAAGAAGTTGGTCTTAAGGGGGGGATTGTTGGTTCATTATCTTGTTATTTGGTCCATTATTGCCAAAGATGAAGCTTGTTCATTTCCGTTTTGGTCCACCTATCTGTCATTGACCTTTCGATTTGAGCCATTTCTTTGTAACTAACCTTACATGTAAGAAAATATAACTTTTGCATTCACACAACAAAATCTTTCCCAAGACAAATAACTTAATACAAGTGATAATTATAACAATAATAAATTATTATTATAGTGGAGAATAAACTAAATTACAGCTAACTTGTGTGCTTTGAAAAGGAGCTCTGTGGCAATCTAGGTAGTAGATGTAAGAGGATATAATGTGTGGTTTATATAAGAGAACACTCACAAGAAGTAGCATCTTTCACATAACAAAACTTTAAAACTCAAATTGCATAATAACAAAGATATAGTGAAAATAATGTATTACTGAAGGGATACAATAGATTGTGAAAATAATGTATTACTAAAGTGATACAATAGATTCTTATTGTATCACTTTAGTAATACGATATTTTATCTATCTCTGTTATTGTGCAATTTGAGTTTTAAAGTATTGTGCTATGAAAGACCCTACTTCTTGTGAGTGTTCTCTTATATAAACCCCACATTATGCCCTCTTACATGGTATCAAAGCTTCAACTCTATACAAAACTTCTTTGCTAATTGTTGTGTAGCAGTCCCTTCAAGAAATGTCATCTTCTACAAGACCCCACCCACCATCACCATTTGGTGTTGATAGAAAGCTTAATGACACCAACTATCCTCTCTAGAAGTTTAAGCTTAAGACTATTCTTTCCTCCTACGACACTATCATTGGTGTTGATGTTCACCCATGCTACCAATAAGGGATGTAGAGACGGTAATAGACCTTGTATCACCTATGTTGTTGACTTTGTCCAAGCTTAGAGACGAAGTGATTGAGATGCTCATTGTGCCATTGTCACAAGCATGGAAGATAGTGTGTGACCATGTTTTTGCATATCTCTAGCTGCACAAGCATGGACCTTATTTTGCAGAGCCAGTACAAGACCACAAATCCCTCAAGAATTTAGAGCCTAGAAAATTAGCTTCAACAAGATAAGCTGGATGAAGGTGAAATGTCGAAGGTGTTTTTCACCAAAATCAAAGATCTCCATGACCAGATGGCTACAATCAACAAGAATATACTCTCCTTGGATGTCGCTTATCACTATTTAAGGGTATTGTCGCCTAAGTATGATAGTTTTATTACATCTTTGAATGTTGATGTCAGGCATACTCCTCTCACATTTGAAGAGTTCAACACATTACTTCGAGAGATGAGGATCCAAAACTGTAATGGTAGCACGACAAGTCCACTACTAACAGAAAGAATAAGGGGCATGATTTTAACTCTTTAAATCATAAGAAAAAGGTTAAATGCTTTTAATATAATAAGAAAGGGCACATAGCCAAAATATATGAAAAAAATACCAACAATGGCACTCTAACGACCAAGGCAAAATCCACTCATAAATAGAGTTGTTTGTCGCTATTAAAGAAGTGTGCCGTGAGATAACTAATATTGCAGCACATGATGATTCTTAGATCATCAAAACTGGGGCTTCTAGGCACATGACCAATCATAAGGACTGGTGTTCCTCCCTAAAGCTTGTGGGAGATGATATCATTGCGGCAATGGGCAATGATGCAAAGTGCCCAATCAAAGATTTAGGTACTATTCCACTTATGTCTAAAGAAACCTCCTTTTTATCTTAGCCACCATCACGAACCATGACTTGTGAGTCCACTTTGACAAGAATGGTGTAGTCATTCTTGATGAAGATATTAACGCCATTGCAAAGGGCATTCAAAGAAATAACTTGTATGAGCTTTTAGTGTTTATAGTCTAGACTAACTTGGGTAGTAGTAAACTTTGACATGAGAGATATGGGCATCTTCGTATACATACTCTTTTAGAGATATAGAAAGGTAAATAAAATCTCAATAGAGAAGAATGGTACTTTGAAATCATCAAAGAAACGATTAAAGAAATATGTGCAAAAGTAAAGCATTTAAAGTTGTTAAAGAAGGAGTCAGGTAACAATGTTGAAGTAGAGTGTTGGAGAAAAATTGGGACTCTTTGTGGTGATTGAAGAAATACGTGTAAATATAGCACCCAATGGTTTTATGGATCATTGAAGTCATTAAAGAAGGAGTTAGGTATGTTGGATAAATGTAATCCCAACTCCTTAGTCCAATTTAAATGTGGTTGATAGGCTAGTGATCAGTGGTTGGTGTGTAAAGCCTACAAATGGTTGGTGCATGTTGTTCATGCAACTCATGCAACTAAAAATGGGGTAGAGGAGTCTCTAAATAAGGTACAAGTCATGATCAAGTGATTATGTAAGTTTGGTTCATATCTAATCACAATTAGAGTCTTCTTGTGTTAATCTCATATCAATTTTCTGCATATACCAATTTTTTTATCCCTCATATTCATGATGTCTTGTACAATCTTTGATCCACCTTGAGTATGTTTTAATCATCTTCATAGCTTAGTTATCATATTCAACATTTGGTATCAGAGCTTGACTCAATTAGGTTTAGTTGATTAGTAAAAATCCTAATCAATTTCTTAATCACCATAGCCAGTTTTTCTCAGTTTTAACCACATGCTGTAATTTGATTCCATGTGTGCACCTGAGTTGATCATACCCCAATCTTTTGATATAGAATCTTAGCTTAGCTCCCACGCATGCTACAACTCCAAGCTCATTGCCCAATTTTGGCGCAGCTGTGCGAATTTATCAACGCCATCAGTGCAGCTCGTTTTCGGTTCAGCGCAGCAATTCGCCCTCATCGCTTCGAATTGAGCCAATTACTTTGAGGTGATGTAAGCTCATCAAGTGAAGATTGAGCACACAAAATTTGAAGGCATATGGTCCACTGTAGCAGCTGCACGCATCGTTTTTCCAGTCGCCCCTTTTTCTGCAGTTTCTGCTCCAACTACATGGTGATACCAATTTTGATTTATATTGATGATATTTTTACTATTTGGGTTTAAATTATCTATATGAGCAAGTTCTCAACATTAATCATCATATTTCATCATCATGAGTTCCAAATTCCCCAACAAATTCAATGGAACTGGATTCCATACCTGGCAAATCAAGGTGAAGGGCTACCTCTCATGAAGAAAAATTCTGTGGAGTATGGTCAAGCCACTTACTGAAGATGAAGCTGGTATTGCTGCTGCAGTTATAAGAGCTACAGCGGCTGCACTTCAAGAAAAAGATGAACAAGCACTTGGTATTATCATTACTGCTTTAGAAGATGATTTTATTCATTATATTGATGATGTTGAGTCAGCTATGGAAGCTTGGGAATTATTAGAACGTACTTTTGGTGTAAAAGCGGTGGGCCCTTTATTGATGTCAAAGGCCAAACCCTGCATGCCTTCAAAGTAGTGGTCCCAATCATGAAAGGACTCTAGCCCTATTGGTCCGATCCTTTATCTGTCTAATGATGATTCGTCACGCCGACAAGCTAGTAGCATATGTGTATCCTGGAATGCATTGGATGAGAAGATGCTATTGCTATCCTGCTTAAAAGCTTACCTTCAAGCTTTAGACAAATTGTGAGGGTACTTAAAGAGAAGGAGCCAGTCCCTTCTTTGGAAAGTATCATAAATTCTTTGCAGGAAGAAGACAAGAAGATTACAAAGGATGTGATAGATCCTTATGCATATACTGTTACTACGACATCGGCAAAGAAGAAGTGTACTATTTGTAGTCGTACAAATCATCTTACTAAGGATTGTTTCTCCAAACATCCTTGTGAGTATTGTGGAAAGATGAATCATCCATCCTCAAAGTACTACCAAAAAAATCAAAAGCAAGCAAAGGCACATGTGGTTGAAGAAGTCAACCAACAAGAAGAAACAAATCTTTGTTCTAGTCTCAGTATAAAAGATGTAGATGAGGAGTATGCTTTTTAGATTATGTCATGTATGTGGTTGAGTCAAGACTTATGTTGTTCCAACTTGACGAGTTGTAGAGGAGAGTACACTACCCTATGTTGTTGTTAAGGGGGGACTCTTACTCATTGTGTCAAGGAGGTTTGTTAGACTTGATTCATGTTTTGTAAGAAGTTGGTCTTAAGGGGGGGATTGTTGGTTCATTATCTTGTTATTTGGTCCATTATTGCCAAAGATGAAGCTTGTTCATTTCCGTTTTGGTCCACCTATCTGTCATTGACCTTTCGATTTGAGCCATTTCTTTGTAACTAACCTTACATGTAAGAAAATATAACTTTTGCATTCACACAACAAAATCTTTCCCAAGACAAATAACTTAATACAAGTGATAATTATAACAATAATAAATTATTATTATAGTGGAGAATAAACTAAATTACAGCTAACTTGTGTGCTTTGAAAAGGAGCTCTGTGGCAATCTAGGTAGTAGATGTAAGAGGATATAATGTGTGGTTTATATAAGAGAACACTCACAAGAAGTAGCATCTTTCACATAACAAAACTTTAAAACTCAAATTGCATAATAACAAAGATATAGTGAAAATAATGTATTACTGAAGGGATACAATAGATTGTGAAAATAATGTATTACTAAAGTGATACAATAGATTCTTATTGTATCACTTTAGTAATACGATATTTTATCTATCTCTGTTATTGTGCAATTTGAGTTTTAAAGTATTGTGCTATGAAAGACCCTACTTCTTGTGAGTGTTCTCTTATATAAACCCCACATTATGCCCTCTTACATGGTATCAAAGCTTCAACTCTATACAAAACTTCTTTGCTAATTGTTGTGTAGCAGTCCCTTCAAGAAATGTCATCTTCTACAAGACCCCACCCACCATCACCATTTGGTGTTGATAGAAAGCTTAATGACACCAACTATCCTCTCTAGAAGTTTAAGCTTAAGACTATTCTTTCCTCCTACGACACTATCATTGGTGTTGATGTTCACCCATGCTACCAATAAGGGATGTAGAGACGGTAATAGACCTTGTATCACCTATGTTGTTGACTTTGTCCAAGCTTAGAGACGAAGTGATTGAGATGCTCATTGTGCCATTGTCACAAGCATGGAAGATAGTGTGTGACCATGTTTTTGCATATCTCTAGCTGCACAAGCATGGACCTTATTTTGCAGAGCCAGTACAAGACCACAAATCCCTCAAGAATTTAGAGCCTAGAAAATTAGCTTCAACAAGATAAGCTGGATGAAGGTGAAATGTCGAAGGTGTTTTTCACCAAAATCAAAGATCTCCATGACCAGATGGCTACAATCAACAAGAATATACTCTCCTTGGATGTCGCTTATCACTATTTAAGGGTATTGTCGCCTAAGTATGATAGTTTTATTACATCTTTGAATGTTGATGTCAGGCATACTCCTCTCACATTTGAAGAGTTCAACACATTACTTCGAGAGATGAGGATCCAAAACTGTAATGGTAGCACGACAAGTCCACTACTAACAGAAAGAATAAGGGGCATGATTTTAACTCTTTAAATCATAAGAAAAAGGTTAAATGCTTTTAATATAATAAGAAAGGGCACATAGCCAAAATATATGAAAAAAATACCAACAATGGCACTCTAACGACCAAGGCAAAATCCACTCATAAATAGAGTTGTTTGTCGCTATTAAAGAAGTGTGCCGTGAGATAACTAATATTGCAGCACATGATGATTCTTAGATCATCAAAACTGGGGCTTCTAGGCACATGACCAATCATAAGGACTGGTGTTCCTCCCTAAAGCTTGTGGGAGATGATATCATTGCGGCAATGGGCAATGATGCAAAGTGCCCAATCAAAGATTTAGGTACTATTCCACTTATGTCTAAAGAAACCTCCTTTTTATCTTAGCCACCATCACGAACCATGACTTGTGAGTCCACTTTGACAAGAATGGTGTAGTCATTCTTGATGAAGATATTAACGCCATTGCAAAGGGCATTCAAAGAAATAACTTGTATGAGCTTTTAGTGTTTATAGTCTAGACTAACTTGGGTAGTAGTAAACTTTGACATGAGAGATATGGGCATCTTCGTATACATACTCTTTTAGAGATATAGAAAGGCAAATAAAATCTCAATAGAGAAGAATGGTACTTTGAAATCATCAAAGAAACGATTAAAGAAATATGTGCAAAAGTAAAGCATTTAAAGTTGTTAAAGAAGGAGTCAGGTAACAATGTTGAAGTAGAGTGTTGGAGAAAAATTGGGACTCTTTGTGGTGATTGAAGAAATACGTGTAAATATAGCACCCAATGGTTTTATGGATCATTGAAGTCATTAAAGAAGGAGTTAGGTATGTTGGATAAATGTAATCCCAACTCCTTAGTCCAATTTAAATGTGGTTGATAGGCTAGTGATCAGTGGTGGTTGGTGTGTAAAGCCTACAAATGGTTGGTGCATGTTGTTCATGCAACTCATGCAACTAAAAATGGGGTAGAGGAGTCTCTAAATAAGGTACAAGTCATGATCAAGTGATTATGTAAGTTTGGTTCATATCTAATCACAATTAGAGTCTTCTTGTGTTAATCTCATATCAATTTTCTGCATATACCAATTTTTTTATCCCTCATATTCATGATGTCTTGTACAATCTTTGATCCACCTTGAGTATGTTTTAATCATCTTCATAGCTTAGTTATCATATTCAACATTTGGTATCAGAGCTTGACTCAATTAGGTTTAGTTGATTAGTAAAAATCCTAATCAATTTCTTAATCACCATAGCCAGTTTTTCTCAGTTTTAACCACATGCTGTAATTTGATTCCATGTGTGCACCTGAGTTGATCATACCCCAATCTTTTGATATAGAATCTTAGCTTAGCTCCCACGCATGCTACAACTCCAAGCTCATTGCCCAATTTTGGCGCAGCTGTGCGAATTTATCAACGCCATCAGTGCAGCTCGTTTTCGGTTCAGCGCAGCAATTCGCCCTCATCGCTTCGAATTGAGCCAATTACTTTGAGGTGATGTAAGCTCATCAAGTGAAGATTGAGCACACAAAATTTGAAGGCATATGGTCCACTGTAGCAGCTGCACGCATCGTTTTTCCAGTCGCCCCTTTTTCTGCAGTTTCTGCTCCAACTACATGGTGATACCAATTTTGATTTATATTGATGATATTTTTACTATTTGGGTTTAAATTATCTATATGAGCAAGTTCTCAACATTAATCATCATATTTCATCATCATGAGTTCCAAATTCCCCGACAAATTCAATGGAACTGGATTCCATACCTGGCAAATCAAGGTGAAGGGCTACCTCTCATGAAGAAAAATTCTGTGGAGTATGGTCAAGCCACTTACTGAAGATGAAGCTGGTATTGCTGCTGCAGTTATAAGAGCTACAGCGGCTGCACTTCAAGCAAAAGATGAACAAGCACTTGGTATTATCATTACTGCTTTAGAAGATGATTTTATTCATTATATTGATGATGTTGAGTCAGCTATGGAAGCTTGGGAATTATTAGAACGTACTTTTGGTGTAAAAGCGGTGGGCCCTTTATTGATGTCAAAGGCCAAACCCTGCATGCCTTCAAAGTAGTGGTCCCAATCATGAAAGGACTCTAGCCCTATTGGTCCGATCCTTTATCTGTCTAATGATGATTCGTCACGCCGACAAGCTAGTAGCATATGTGTATCCTGGAATGCATTGGATGAGAAGATGCTATTGCTATCCTGCTTAAAAGCTTACCTTCAAGCTTTAGACAAATTGTGAGGGTACTTAAAGAGAAGGAGCCAGTCCCTTCTTTGGAAAGTATCATAAATTCTTTGCAGGAAGAAGACAAGAAGATTACAAAGGATGTGATAGATCCTTATGCATATACTGTTACTACGACATCGGCAAAGAAGAAGTGTACTATTTGTAGTCGTACAAATCATCTTACTAAGGATTGTTTCTCCAAACATCCTTGTGAGTATTGTGGAAAGATGAATCATCCATCCTCAAAGTACTACCAAAAAAATCAAAAGCAAGCAAAGGCACATGTGGTTGAAGAAGTCAACCAACAAGAAGAAACAAATCTTTGTTCTAGTCTCAGTATAAAAGATGTAGATGAGGAGTATGCTTTTTAGATTATGTCATGTATGTGGTTGAGTCAAGACTTATGTTGTTCCAACTTGACGAGTTGTAGAGGAGAGTACACTACCCTATGTTGTTGTTAAGGGGGGACTCTTACTCATTGTGTCAAGGAGGTTTGTTAGACTTGATTCATGTTTTGTAAGAAGTTGGTCTTAAGGGGGGGATTGTTGGTTCATTATCTTGTTATTTGGTCCATTATTGCCAAAGATGAAGCTTGTTCATTTCCGTTTTGGTCCACCTATCTGTCATTGACCTTTCGATTTGAGCCATTTCTTTGTAACTAACCTTACATGTAAGAAAATATAACTTTTGCATTCACACAACAAAATCTTTCCCAAGACAAATAACTTAATACAAGTGATAATTATAACAATAATAAATTATTATTATAGTGGAGAATAAACTAAATTACAGCTAACTTGTGTGCTTTGAAAAGGAGCTCTGTGGCAATCTAGGTAGTAGATGTAAGAGGATATAATGTGTGGTTTATATAAGAGAACACTCACAAGAAGTAGCATCTTTCACATAACAAAACTTTAAAACTCAAATTGCATAATAACAAAGATATAGTGAAAATAATGTATTACTGAAGGGATACAATAGATTGTGAAAATAATGTATTACTAAAGTGATACAATAGATTCTTATTGTATCACTTTAGTAATACGATATTTTATCTATCTCTGTTATTGTGCAATTTGAGTTTTAAAGTATTGTGCTATGAAAGACCCTACTTCTTGTGAGTGTTCTCTTATATAAACCCCACATTATGCCCTCTTACATGGTATCAAAGCTTCAACTCTATACGAAACTTCTTTGCTAATTGTTGTGTAGCAGTCCCTTCAAGAAATGTCATCTTCTACAAGACCCCACCCACCATCACCATTTGGTGTTGATAGAAAGCTTAATGACACCAACTATCCTCTCTAGAAGTTTAAGCTTAAGACTATTCTTTCCTCCTACGACACTATCATTGGTGTTGATGTTCACCCATGCTACCAATAAGGGATGTAGAGACGGTAATAGACCTTGTATCACCTATGTTGTTGACTTTGTCCAAGCTTAGAGACGAAGTGATTGAGATGCTCATTGTGCCATTGTCACAAGCATGGAAGATAGTGTGTGACCATGTTTTTGCATATCTCTAGCTGCACAAGCATGGACCTTATTTTGCAGAGCCAGTACAAGACCACAAATCCCTCAAGAATTTAGAGCCTAGAAAATTAGCTTCAACAAGATAAGCTGGATGAAGGTGAAATGTCGAAGGTGTTTTTCACCAAAATCAAAGATCTCCATGACCAGATGGCTACAATCAACAAGAATATACTCTCCTTGGATGTCGCTTATCACTATTTAAGGGTATTGTCGCCTAAGTATGATAGTTTTATTACATCTTTGAATGTTGATGTCAGGCATACTCCTCTCACATTTGAAGAGTTCAACACATTACTTCGAGAGATGAGGATCCAAAACTGTAATGGTAGCACGACAAGTCCACTACTAACAGAAAGAATAAGGGGCATGATTTTAACTCTTTAAATCATAAGAAAAAGGTTAAATGCTTTTAATATAATAAGAAAGGGCACATAGCCAAAATATATGAAAAAAATACCAACAATGGCACTCTAACGACCAAGGCAAAATCCACTCATAAATAGAGTTGTTTGTCGCTATTAAAGAAGTGTGCCGTGAGATAACTAATATTGCAGCACATGATGATTCTTAGATCATCAAAACTGGGGCTTCTAGGCACATGACCAATCATAAGGACTGGTGTTCCTCCCTAAAGCTTGTGGGAGATGATATCATTGCGGCAATGGGCAATGATGCAAAGTGCCCAATCAAAGATTTAGGTACTATTCCACTTATGTCTAAAGAAACCTCCTTTTTATCTTAGCCACCATCACGAACCATGACTTGTGAGTCCACTTTGACAAGAATGGTGTAGTCATTCTTGATGAAGATATTAACGCCATTGCAAAGGGCATTCAAAGAAATAACTTGTATGAGCTTTTAGTGTTTATAGTCTAGACTAACTTGGGTAGTAGTAAACTTTGACATGAGAGATATGGGCATCTTCGTATACATACTCTTTTAGAGATATAGAAAGGCAAATAAAATCTCAATAGAGAAGAATGGTACTTTGAAATCATCAAAGAAACGATTAAAGAAATATGTGCAAAAGTAAAGCATTTAAAGTTGTTAAAGAAGGAGTCAGGTAACAATGTTGAAGTAGAGTGTTGGAGAAAAATTGGGACTCTTTGTGGTGATTGAAGAAATACGTGTAAATATAGCACCCAATGGTTTTATGGATCATTGAAGTCATTAAAGAAGGAGTTAGGTATGTTGGATAAATGTAATCCCAACTCCTTAGTCCAATTTAAATGTGGTTGATAGGCTAGTGATCAGTGGTTGGTGTGTAAAGCCTACAAATGGTTGGTGCATGTTGTTCATGCAACTCATGCAACTAAAAATGGGGTAGAGGAGTCTCTAAATAAGGTACAAGTCATGATCAAGTGATTATGTAAGTTTGGTTCATATCTAATCACAATTAGAGTCTTCTTGTGTTAATCTCATATCAATTTTCTGCATATACCAATTTTTTTATCCCTCATATTCATGATGTCTTGTACAATCTTTGATCCACCTTGAGTATGTTTTAATCATCTTCATAGCTTAGTTATCATATTCAACATTTGGTATCAGAGCTTGACTCAATTAGGTTTAGTTGATTAGTAAAAATCCTAATCAATTTCTTAATCACCATAGCCAGTTTTTCTCAGTTTTAACCACATGCTGTAATTTGATTCCATGTGTGCACCTGAGTTGATCATACCCCAATCTTTTGATATAGAATCTTAGCTTAGCTCCCACGCATGCTACAACTCCAAGCTCATTGCCCAATTTTGGCGCAGCTGTGCGAATTTATCAACGCCATCAGTGCAGCTCGTTTTCGGTTCAGCGCAGCAATTCGCCCTCATCGCTTCGAATTGAGCCAATTACTTTGAGGTGATGTAAGCTCATCAAGTGAAGATTGAGCACACAAAATTTGAAGGCATATGGTCCACTGTAGCAGCTGCACGCATCGTTTTTCCAGTCGCCCCTTTTTCTGCAGTTTCTGCTCCAACTACATGGTGATACCAATTTTGATTTATATTGATGATATTTTTACTATTTGGGTTTAAATTATCTATATGAGCAAGTTCTCAACATTAATCATCATATTTCATCATCATGAGTTCCAAATTCCCCGACAAATTCAATGGAACTGGATTCCATACCTGGCAAATCAAGGTGAAGGGCTACCTCTCATGAAGAAAAATTCTGTGGAGTATGGTCAAGCCACTTACTGAAGATGAAGCTGGTATTGCTGCTGCAGTTATAAGAGCTACAGCGGCTGCACTTCAAGCAAAAGATGAACAAGCACTTGGTATTATCATTACTGCTTTAGAAGATGATTTTATTCATTATATTGATGATGTTGAGTCAGCTATGGAAGCTTGGGAATTATTAGAACGTACTTTTGGTGTAAAAGCGGTGGGCCCTTTATTGATGTCAAAGGCCAAACCCTGCATGCCTTCAAAGTAGTGGTCCCAATCATGAAAGGACTCTAGCCCTATTGGTCCGATCCTTTATCTGTCTAATGATGATTCGTCACGCCGACAAGCTAGTAGCATATGTGTATCCTGGAATGCATTGGATGAGAAGATGCTATTGCTATCCTGCTTAAAAGCTTACCTTCAAGCTTTAGACAAATTGTGAGGGTACTTAAAGAGAAGGAGCCAGTCCCTTCTTTGGAAAGTATCATAAATTCTTTGCAGGAAGAAGACAAGAAGATTACAAAGGATGTGATAGATCCTTATGCATATACTGTTACTACGACATCGGCAAAGAAGAAGTGTACTATTTGTAGTCGTACAAATCATCTTACTAAGGATTGTTTCTCCAAACATCCTTGTGAGTATTGTGGAAAGATGAATCATCCATCCTCAAAGTACTACCAAAAAAATCAAAAGCAAGCAAAGGCACATGTGGTTGAAGAAGTCAACCAACAAGAAGAAACAAATCTTTGTTCTAGTCTCAGTATAAAAGATGTAGATGAGGAGTATGCTTTTTAGATTATGTCATGTATGTGGTTGAGTCAAGACTTATGTTGTTCCAACTTGACGAGTTGTAGAGGAGAGTACACTACCCTATGTTGTTGTTAAGGGGGGACTCTTACTCATTGTGTCAAGGAGGTTTGTTAGACTTGATTCATGTTTTGTAAGAAGTTGGTCTTAAGGGGGGGATTGTTGGTTCATTATCTTGTTATTTGGTCCATTATTGCCAAAGATGAAGCTTGTTCATTTCCGTTTTGGTCCACCTATCTGTCATTGACCTTTCGATTTGAGCCATTTCTTTGTAACTAACCTTACATGTAAGAAAATATAACTTTTGCATTCACACAACAAAATCTTTCCCAAGACAAATAACTTAATACAAGTGATAATTATAACAATAATAAATTATTATTATAGTGGAGAATAAACTAAATTACAGCTAACTTGTGTGCTTTGAAAAGGAGCTCTGTGGCAATCTAGGTAGTAGATGTAAGAGGATATAATGTGTGGTTTATATAAGAGAACACTCACAAGAAGTAGCATCTTTCACATAACAAAACTTTAAAACTCAAATTGCATAATAACAAAGATATAGTGAAAATAATGTATTACTGAAGGGATACAATAGATTGTGAAAATAATGTATTACTAAAGTGATACAATAGATTCTTATTGTATCACTTTAGTAATACGATATTTTATCTATCTCTGTTATTGTGCAATTTGAGTTTTAAAGTATTGTGCTATGAAAGACCCTACTTCTTGTGAGTGTTCTCTTATATAAACCCCACATTATGCCCTCTTACATGGTATCAAAGCTTCAACTCTATACAAAACTTCTTTGCTAATTGTTGTGTAGCAGTCCCTTCAAGAAATGTCATCTTCTACAAGACCCCACCCACCATCACCATTTGGTGTTGATAGAAAGCTTAATGACACCAACTATCCTCTCTAGAAGTTTAAGCTTAAGACTATTCTTTCCTCCTACGACACTATCATTGGTGTTGATGTTCACCCATGCTACCAATAAGGGATGTAGAGACGGTAATAGACCTTGTATCACCTATGTTGTTGACTTTGTCCAAGCTTAGAGACGAAGTGATTGAGATGCTCATTGTGCCATTGTCACAAGCATGGAAGATAGTGTGTGACCATGTTTTTGCATATCTCTAGCTGCACAAGCATGGACCTTATTTTGCAGAGCCAGTACAAGACCACAAATCCCTCAAGAATTTAGAGCCTAGAAAATTAGCTTCAACAAGATAAGCTGGATGAAGGTGAAATGTCGAAGGTGTTTTTCACCAAAATCAAAGATCTCCATGACCAGATGGCTACAATCAACAAGAATATACTCTCCTTGGATGTCGCTTATCACTATTTAAGGGTATTGTCGCCTAAGTATGATAGTTTTATTACATCTTTGAATGTTGATGTCAGGCATACTCCTCTCACATTTGAAGAGTTCAACACATTACTTCGAGAGATGAGGATCCAAAACTGTAATGGTAGCACGACAAGTCCACTACTAACAGAAAGAATAAGGGGCATGATTTTAACTCTTTAAATCATAAGAAAAAGGTTAAATGCTTTTAATATAATAAGAAAGGGCACATAGCCAAAATATATGAAAAAAATACCAACAATGGCACTCTAACGACCAAGGCAAAATCCACTCATAAATAGAGTTGTTTGTCGCTATTAAAGAAGTGTGCCGTGAGATAACTAATATTGCAGCACATGATGATTCTTAGATCATCAAAACTGGGGCTTCTAGGCACATGACCAATCATAAGGACTGGTGTTCCTCCCTAAAGCTTGTGGGAGATGATATCATTGCGGCAATGGGCAATGATGCAAAGTGCCCAATCAAAGATTTAGGTACTATTCCACTTATGTCTAAAGAAACCTCCTTTTTATCTTAGCCACCATCACGAACCATGACTTGTGAGTCCACTTTGACAAGAATGGTGTAGTCATTCTTGATGAAGATATTAACGCCATTGCAAAGGGCATTCAAAGAAATAACTTGTATGAGCTTTTAGTGTTTATAGTCTAGACTAACTTGGGTAGTAGTAAACTTTGACATGAGAGATATGGGCATCTTCGTATACATACTCTTTTAGAGATATAGAAAGGCAAATAAAATCTCAATAGAGAAGAATGGTACTTTGAAATCATCAAAGAAACGATTAAAGAAATATGTGCAAAAGTAAAGCATTTAAAGTTGTTAAAGAAGGAGTCAGGTAACAATGTTGAAGTAGAGTGTTGGAGAAAAATTGGGACTCTTTGTGGTGATTGAAGAAATACGTGTAAATATAGCACCCAATGGTTTTATGGATCATTGAAGTCATTAAAGAAGGAGTTAGGTATGTTGGATAAATGTAATCCCAACTCCTTAGTCCAATTTAAATGTGGTTGATAGGCTAGTGATCAGTGGTTGGTGTGTAAAGCCTACAAATGGTTGGTGCATGTTGTTCATGCAACTCATGCAACTAAAAATGGGGTAGAGGAGTCTCTAAATAAGGTACAAGTCATGATCAAGTGATTATGTAAGTTTGGTTCATATCTAATCACAATTAGAGTCTTCTTGTGTTAATCTCATATCAATTTTCTGCATATACCAATTTTTTTATCCCTCATATTCATGATGTCTTGTACAATCTTTGATCCACCTTGAGTATGTTTTAATCATCTTCATAGCTTAGTTATCATATTCAACATTTGGTATCAGAGCTTGACTCAATTAGGTTTAGTTGATTAGTAAAAATCCTAATCAATTTCTTAATCACCATAGCCAGTTTTTCTCAGTTTTAACCACATGCTGTAATTTGATTCCATGTGTGCACCTGAGTTGATCATACCCCAATCTTTTGATATAGAATCTTAGCTTAGCTCCCACGCATGCTACAACTCCAAGCTCATTGCCCAATTTTGGCGCAACTGTGCGAATTTATCAACGCCATCAGTGCAGCTCGTTTTCGGTTCAGCGCAGCAATTCGCCCTCATCGCTTCGAATTGAGCCAATTACTTTGAGGTGATGTAAGCTCATCAAGTGAAGATTGAGCACACAAAATTTGAAGGCATATGGTCCACTGTAGCAGCTGCACGCATCGTTTTTCCAGTCGCCCCTTTTTCTGCAGTTTCTGCTCCAACTACATGGTGATACCAATTTTGATTTATATTGATGATATTTTTACTATTTGGGTTTAAATTATCTATATGAGCAAGTTCTCAACATTAATCATCATATTTCATCATCATGAGTTCCAAATTCCCCGACAAATTCAATGGAACTGGATTCCATACCTGGCAAATCAAGGTGAAGGGCTACCTCTCATGAAGAAAAATTCTGTGGAGTATGGTCAAGCCACTTACTGAAGATGAAGCTGGTATTGCTGCTGCAGTTATAAGAGCTACAGCGGCTGCACTTCAAGCAAAAGATGAACAAGCACTTGGTATTATCATTACTGCTTTAGAAGATGATTTTATTCATTATATTGATGATGTTGAGTCAGCTATGGAAGCTTGGGAATTATTAGAACGTACTTTTGGTGTAAAAGCGGTGGGCCCTTTATTGATGTCAAAGGCCAAACCCTGCATGCCTTCAAAGTAGTGGTCCCAATCATGAAAGGACTCTAGCCCTATTGGTCCGATCCTTTATCTGTCTAATGATGATTCGTCACGCCGACAAGCTAGTAGCATATGTGTATCCTGGAATGCATTGGATGAGAAGATGCTATTGCTATCCTGCTTAAAAGCTTACCTTCAAGCTTTAGACAAATTGTGAGGGTACTTAAAGAGAAGGAGCCAGTCCCTTCTTTGGAAAGTATCATAAATTCTTTGCAGGAAGAAGACAAGAAGATTACAAAGGATGTGATAGATCCTTATGCATATACTGTTACTACGACATCGGCAAAGAAGAAGTGTACTATTTGTAGTCGTACAAATCATCTTACTAAGGATTGTTTCTCCAAACATCCTTGTGAGTATTGTGGAAAGATGAATCATCCATCCTCAAAGTACTACCAAAAAAATCAAAAGCAAGCAAAGGCACATGTGGTTGAAGAAGTCAACCAACAAGAAGAAACAAATCTTTGTTCTAGTCTCAGTATAAAAGATGTAGATGAGGAGTATGCTTTTTAGATTATGTCATGTATGTGGTTGAGTCAAGACTTATGTTGTTCCAACTTGACGAGTTGTAGAGGAGAGTACACTACCCTATGTTGTTGTTAAGGGGGGACTCTTACTCATTGTGTCAAGGAGGTTTGTTAGACTTGATTCATGTTTTGTAAGAAGTTGGTCTTAAGGGGGAGATTGTTGGTTCATTATCTTGTTATTTGGTCCATTATTGCCAAAGATGAAGCTTGTTCATTTCCGTTTTGGTCCACCTATCTGTCATTGACCTTTCGATTTGAGCCATTTCTTTGTAACTAACCTTACATGTAAGAAAATATAACTTTTGCATTCACACAACAAAATCTTTCCCAAGACAAATAACTTAATACAAGTGATAATTATAACAATAATAAATTATTATTATAGTGGAGAATAAACTAAATTACAGCTAACTTGTGTGCTTTGAAAAGGAGCTCTGTGGCAATCTAGGTAGTAGATGTAAGAGGATATAATGTGTGGTTTATATAAGAGAACACTCACAAGAAGTAGCATCTTTCACATAACAAAACTTTAAAACTCAAATTGCATAATAACAAAGATATAGTGAAAATAATGTATTACTGAAGGGATACAATAGATTGTGAAAATAATGTATTACTAAAGTGATACAATAGATTCTTATTGTATCACTTTAGTAATACGATATTTTATCTATCTCTGTTATTGTGCAATTTGAGTTTTAAAGTATTGTGCTATGAAAGACCCTACTTCTTGTGAGTGTTCTCTTATATAAACCCCACATTATGCCCTCTTACATGGTATCAAAGCTTCAACTCTATACAAAACTTCTTTGCTAATTGTTGTGTAGCAGTCCCTTCAAGAAATGTCATCTTCTACAAGACCCCACCCACCATCACCATTTGGTGTTGATAGAAAGCTTAATGACACCAACTATCCTCTCTAGAAGTTTAAGCTTAAGACTATTCTTTCCTCCTACGACACTATCATTGGTGTTGATGTTCACCCATGCTACCAATAAGGGATGTAGAGACGGTAATAGACCTTGTATCACCTATGTTGTTGACTTTGTCCAAGCTTAGAGACGAAGTGATTGAGATGCTCATTGTGCCATTGTCACAAGCATGGAAGATAGTGTGTGACCATGTTTTTGCATATCTCTAGCTGCACAAGCATGGACCTTATTTTGCAGAGCCAGTACAAGACCACAAATCCCTCAAGAATTTAGAGCCTAGAAAATTAGCTTCAACAAGATAAGCTGGATGAAGGTGAAATGTCGAAGGTGTTTTTCACCAAAATCAAAGATCTCCATGACCAGATGGCTACAATCAACAAGAATATACTCTCCTTGGATGTCGCTTATCACTATTTAAGGGTATTGTCGCCTAAGTATGATAGTTTTATTACATCTTTGAATGTTGATGTCAGGCATACTCCTCTCACATTTGAAGAGTTCAACACATTACTTCGAGAGATGAGGATCCAAAACTGTAATGGTAGCACGACAAGTCCACTACTAACAGAAAGAATAAGGGGCATGATTTTAACTCTTTAAATCATAAGAAAAAGGTTAAATGCTTTTAATATAATAAGAAAGGGCACATAGCCAAAATATATGAAAAAAATACCAACAATGGCACTCTAACGACCAAGGCAAAATCCACTCATAAATAGAGTTGTTTGTCGCTATTAAAGAAGTGTGCCGTGAGATAACTAATATTGCAGCACATGATGATTCTTAGATCATCAAAACTGGGGCTTCTAGGCACATGACCAATCATAAGGACTGGTGTTCCTCCCTAAAGCTTGTGGGAGATGATATCATTGCGGCAATGGGCAATGATGCAAAGTGCCCAATCAAAGATTTAGGTACTATTCCACTTATGTCTAAAGAAACCTCCTTTTTATCTTAGCCACCATCACGAACCATGACTTGTGAGTCCACTTTGACAAGAATGGTGTAGTCATTCTTGATGAAGATATTAACGCCATTGCAAAGGGCATTCAAAGAAATAACTTGTATGAGCTTTTAGTGTTTATAGTCTAGACTAACTTGGGTAGTAGTAAACTTTGACATGAGAGATATGGGCATCTTCGTATACATACTCTTTTAGAGATATAGAAAGGCAAATAAAATCTCAATAGAGAAGAATGGTACTTTGAAATCATCAAAGAAACGATTAAAGAAATATGTGCAAAAGTAAAGCATTTAAAGTTGTTAAAGAAGGAGTCAGGTAACAATGTTGAAGTAGAGTGTTGGAGAAAAATTGGGACTCTTTGTGGTGATTGAAGAAATACGTGTAAATATAGCACCCAATGGTTTTATGGATCATTGAAGTCATTAAAGAAGGAGTTAGGTATGTTGGATAAATGTAATCCCAACTCCTTAGTCCAATTTAAATGTGGTTGATAGGCTAGTGATCAGTGGTGGTTGGTGTGTAAAGCCTACAAATGGTTGGTGCATGTTGTTCATGCAACTCATGCAACTAAAAATGGGGTAGAGGAGTCTCTAAATAAGGTACAAGTCATGATCAAGTGATTATGTAAGTTTGGTTCATATCTAATCACAATTAGAGTCTTCTTGTGTTAATCTCATATCAATTTTCTGCATATACCAATTTTTTTATCCCTCATATTCATGATGTCTTGTACAATCTTTGATCCACCTTGAGTATGTTTTAATCATCTTCATAGCTTAGTTATCATATTCAACATTTGGTATCAGAGCTTGACTCAATTAGGTTTAGTTGATTAGTAAAAATCCTAATCAATTTCTTAATCACCATAGCCAGTTTTTCTCAGTTTTAACCACATGCTGTAATTTGATTCCATGTGTGCACCTGAGTTGATCATACCCCAATCTTTTGATATAGAATCTTAGCTTAGCTCCCACGCATGCTACAACTCCAAGCTCATTGCCCAATTTTGGCGCAGCTGTGCGAATTTATCAACGCCATCAGTGCAGCTCGTTTTCGGTTCAGCGCAGCAATTCGCCCTCATCGCTTCGAATTGAGCCAATTACTTTGAGGTGATGTAAGCTCATCAAGTGAAGATTGAGCACACAAAATTTGAAGGCATATGGTCCACTGTAGCAGCTGCACGCATCGTTTTTCCAGTCGCCCCTTTTTCTGCAGTTTCTGCTCCAACTACATGGTGATACCAATTTTGATTTATATTGATGATATTTTTACTATTTGGGTTTAAATTATCTATATGAGCAAGTTCTCAACATTAATCATCATATTTCATCATCATGAGTTCCAAATTCCCCGACAAATTCAATGGAACTGGATTCCATACCTGGCAAATCAAGGTGAAGGGCTACCTCTCATGAAGAAAAATTCTGTGGAGTATGGTCAAGCCACTTACTGAAGATGAAGCTGGTATTGCTGCTGCAGTTATAAGAGCTACAGCGGCTGCACTTCAAGCAAAAGATGAACAAGCACTTGGTATTATCATTACTGCTTTAGAAGATGATTTTATTCATTATATTGATGATGTTGAGTCAGCTATGGAAGCTTGGGAATTATTAGAACGTACTTTTGGTGTAAAAGCGGTGGGCCCTTTATTGATGTCAAAGGCCAAACCCTGCATGCCTTCAAAGTAGTGGTCCCAATCATGAAAGGACTCTAGCCCTATTGGTCCGATCCTTTATCTGTCTAATGATGATTCGTCACGCCGACAAGCTAGTAGCATATGTGTATCCTGGAATGCATTGGATGAGAAGATGCTATTGCTATCCTGCTTAAAAGCTTACCTTCAAGCTTTAGACAAATTGTGAGGGTACTTAAAGAGAAGGAGCCAGTCCCTTCTTTGGAAAGTATCATAAATTCTTTGCAGGAAGAAGACAAGAAGATTACAAAGGATGTGATAGATCCTTATGCATATACTGTTACTACGACATCGGCAAAGAAGAAGTGTACTATTTGTAGTCGTACAAATCATCTTACTAAGGATTGTTTCTCCAAACATCCTTGTGAGTATTGTGGAAAGATGAATCATCCATCCTCAAAGTACTACCAAAAAAATCAAAAGCAAGCAAAGGCACATGTGGTTGAAGAAGTCAACCAACAAGAAGAAACAAATCTTTGTTCTAGTCTCAGTATAAAAGATGTAGATGAGGAGTATGCTTTTTAGATTATGTCATGTATGTGGTTGAGTCAAGACTTATGTTGTTCCAACTTGACGAGTTGTAGAGGAGAGTACACTACCCTATGTTGTTGTTAAGGGGGGACTCTTACTCATTGTGTCAAGGAGGTTTGTTAGACTTGATTCATGTTTTGTAAGAAGTTGGTCTTAAGGGGGGGATTGTTGGTTCATTATCTTGTTATTTGGTCCATTATTGCCAAAGATGAAGCTTGTTCATTTCCGTTTTGGTCCACCTATCTGTCATTGACCTTTCGATTTGAGCCATTTCTTTGTAACTAACCTTACATGTAAGAAAATATAACTTTTGCATTCACACAACAAAATCTTTCCCAAGACAAATAACTTAATACAAGTGATAATTATAACAATAATAAATTATTATTATAGTGGAGAATAAACTAAATTACAGCTAACTTGTGTGCTTTGAAAAGGAGCTCTGTGGCAATCTAGGTAGTAGATGTAAGAGGATATAATGTGTGGTTTATATAAGAGAACACTCACAAGAAGTAGCATCTTTCACATAACAAAACTTTAAAACTCAAATTGCATAATAACAAAGATATAGTGAAAATAATGTATTACTGAAGGGATACAATAGATTGTGAAAATAATGTATTACTAAAGTGATACAATAGATTCTTATTGTATCACTTTAGTAATACGATATTTTATCTATCTCTGTTATTGTGCAATTTGAGTTTTAAAGTATTGTGCTATGAAAGACCCTACTTCTTGTGAGTGTTCTCTTATATAAACCCCACATTATGCCCTCTTACATGGTATCAAAGCTTCAACTCTATACAAAACTTCTTTGCTAATTGTTGTGTAGCAGTCCCTTCAAGAAATGTCATCTTCTACAAGACCCCACCCACCATCACCATTTGGTGTTGATAGAAAGCTTAATGACACCAACTATCCTCTCTAGAAGTTTAAGCTTAAGACTATTCTTTCCTCCTACGACACTATCATTGGTGTTGATGTTCACCCATGCTACCAATAAGGGATGTAGAGACGGTAATAGACCTTGTATCACCTATGTTGTTGACTTTGTCCAAGCTTAGAGACGAAGTGATTGAGATGCTCATTGTGCCATTGTCACAAGCATGGAAGATAGTGTGTGACCATGTTTTTGCATATCTCTAGCTGCACAAGCATGGACCTTATTTTGCAGAGCCAGTACAAGACCACAAATCCCTCAAGAATTTAGAGCCTAGAAAATTAGCTTCAACAAGATAAGCTGGATGAAGGTGAAATGTCGAAGGTGTTTTTCACCAAAATCAAAGATCTCCATGACCAGATGGCTACAATCAACAAGAATATACTCTCCTTGGATGTCGCTTATCACTATTTAAGGGTATTGTCGCCTAAGTATGATAGTTTTATTACATCTTTGAATGTTGATGTCAGGCATACTCCTCTCACATTTGAAGAGTTCAACACATTACTTCGAGAGATGAGGATCCAAAACTGTAATGGTAGCACGACAAGTCCACTACTAACAGAAAGAATAAGGGGCATGATTTTAACTCTTTAAATCATAAGAAAAAGGTTAAATGCTTTTAATATAATAAGAAAGGGCACATAGCCAAAATATATGAAAAAAATACCAACAATGGCACTCTAACGACCAAGGCAAAATCCACTCATAAATAGAGTTGTTTGTCGCTATTAAAGAAGTGTGCCGTGAGATAACTAATATTGCAGCACATGATGATTCTTAGATCATCAAAACTGGGGCTTCTAGGCACATGACCAATCATAAGGACTGGTGTTCCTCCCTAAAGCTTGTGGGAGATGATATCATTGCGGCAATGGGCAATGATGCAAAGTGCCCAATCAAAGATTTAGGTACTATTCCACTTATGTCTAAAGAAACCTCCTTTTTATCTTAGCCACCATCACGAACCATGACTTGTGAGTCCACTTTGACAAGAATGGTGTAGTCATTCTTGATGAAGATATTAACGCCATTGCAAAGGGCATTCAAAGAAATAACTTGTATGAGCTTTTAGTGTTTATAGTCTAGACTAACTTGGGTAGTAGTAAACTTTGACATGAGAGATATGGGCATCTTCGTATACATACTCTTTTAGAGATATAGAAAGGCAAATAAAATCTCAATAGAGAAGAATGGTACTTTGAAATCATCAAAGAAACGATTAAAGAAATATGTGCAAAAGTAAAGCATTTAAAGTTGTTAAAGAAGGAGTCAGGTAACAATGTTGAAGTAGAGTGTTGGAGAAAAATTGGGACTCTTTGTGGTGATTGAAGAAATACGTGTAAATATAGCACCCAATGGTTTTATGGATCATTGAAGTCATTAAAGAAGGAGTTAGGTATGTTGGATAAATGTAATCCCAACTCCTTAGTCCAATTTAAATGTGGTTGATAGGCTAGTGATCAGTGGTGGTTGGTGTGTAAAGCCTACAAATGGTTGGTGCATGTTGTTCATGCAACTCATGCAACTAAAAATGGGGTAGAGGAGTCTCTAAATAAGGTACAAGTCATGATCAAGTGATTATGTAAGTTTGGTTCATATCTAATCACAATTAGAGTCTTCTTGTGTTAATCTCATATCAATTTTCTGCATATACCAATTTTTTTATCCCTCATATTCATGATGTCTTGTACAATCTTTGATCCACCTTGAGTATGTTTTAATCATCTTCATAGCTTAGTTATCATATTCAACATTTGGTATCAGAGCTTGACTCAATTAGGTTTAGTTGATTAGTAAAAATCCTAATCAATTTCTTAATCACCATAGCCAGTTTTTCTCAGTTTTAACCACATGCTGTAATTTGATTCCATGTGTGCACCTGAGTTGATCATACCCCAATCTTTTGATATAGAATCTTAGCTTAGCTCCCACGCATGCTACAACTCCAAGCTCATTGCCCAATTTTGGCGCAGCTGTGCGAATTTATCAACGCCATCAGTGCAGCTCGTTTTCGGTTCAGCGCAGCAATTCGCCCTCATCGCTTCGAATTGAGCCAATTACTTTGAGGTGATGTAAGCTCATCAAGTGAAGATTGAGCACACAAAATTTGAAGGCATATGGTCCACTGTAGCAGCTGCACGCATCGTTTTTCCAGTCGCCCCTTTTTCTGCAGTTTCTGCTCCAACTACATGGTGATACCAATTTTGATTTATATTGATGATATTTTTACTATTTGGGTTTAAATTATCTATATGAGCAAGTTCTCAACATTAATCATCATATTTCATCATCATGAGTTCCAAATTCCCCGACAAATTCAATGGAACTGGATTCCATACCTGGCAAATCAAGGTGAAGGGCTACCTCTCATGAAGAAAAATTCTGTGGAGTATGGTCAAGCCACTTACTGAAGATGAAGCTGGTATTGCTGCTGCAGTTATAAGAGCTACAGCGGCTGCACTTCAAGCAAAAGATGAACAAGCACTTGGTATTATCATTACTGCTTTAGAAGATGATTTTATTCATTATATTGATGATGTTGAGTCAGCTATGGAAGCTTGGGAATTATTAGAACGTACTTTTGGTGTAAAAGCGGTGGGCCCTTTATTGATGTCAAAGGCCAAACCCTGCATGCCTTCAAAGTAGTGGTCCCAATCATGAAAGGACTCTAGCCCTATTGGTCCGATCCTTTATCTGTCTAATGATGATTCGTCACGCCGACAAGCTAGTAGCATATGTGTATCCTGGAATGCATTGGATGAGAAGATGCTATTGCTATCCTGCTTAAAAGCTTACCTTCAAGCTTTAGACAAATTGTGAGGGTACTTAAAGAGAAGGAGCCAGTCCCTTCTTTGGAAAGTATCATAAATTCTTTGCAGGAAGAAGACAAGAAGATTACAAAGGATGTGATAGATCCTTATGCATATACTGTTACTACGACATCGGCAAAGAAGAAGTGTACTATTTGTAGTCGTACAAATCATCTTACTAAGGATTGTTTCTCCAAACATCCTTGTGAGTATTGTGGAAAGATGAATCATCCATCCTCAAAGTACTACCAAAAAAATCAAAAGCAAGCAAAGGCACATGTGGTTGAAGAAGTCAACCAACAAGAAGAAACAAATCTTTGTTCTAGTCTCAGTATAAAAGATGTAGATGAGGAGTATGCTTTTTAGATTATGTCATGTATGTGGTTGAGTCAAGACTTATGTTGTTCCAACTTGACGAGTTGTAGAGGAGAGTACACTACCCTATGTTGTTGTTAAGGGGGGACTCTTACTCATTGTGTCAAGGAGGTTTGTTAGACTTGATTCATGTTTTGTAAGAAGTTGGTCTTAAGGGGGGGATTGTTGGTTCATTATCTTGTTATTTGGTCCATTATTGCCAAAGATGAAGCTTGTTCATTTCCGTTTTGGTCCACCTATCTGTCATTGACCTTTCGATTTGAGCCATTTCTTTGTAACTAACCTTACATGTAAGAAAATATAACTTTTGCATTCACACAACAAAATCTTTCCCAAGACAAATAACTTAATACAAGTGATAATTATAACAATAATAAATTATTATTATAGTGGAGAATAAACTAAATTACAGCTAACTTGTGTGCTTTGAAAAGGAGCTCTGTGGCAATCTAGGTAGTAGATGTAAGAGGATATAATGTGTGGTTTATATAAGAGAACACTCACAAGAAGTAGCATCTTTCACATAACAAAACTTTAAAACTCAAATTGCATAATAACAAAGATATAGTGAAAATAATGTATTACTGAAGGGATACAATAGATTGTGAAAATAATGTATTACTAAAGTGATACAATAGATTCTTATTGTATCACTTTAGTAATACGATATTTTATCTATCTCTGTTATTGTGCAATTTGAGTTTTAAAGTATTGTGCTATGAAAGACCCTACTTCTTGTGAGTGTTCTCTTATATAAACCCCACATTATGCCCTCTTACATGGTATCAAAGCTTCAACTCTATACGAAACTTCTTTGCTAATTGTTGTGTAGCAGTCCCTTCAAGAAATGTCATCTTCTACAAGACCCCACCCACCATCACCATTTGGTGTTGATAGAAAGCTTAATGACACCAACTATCCTCTCTAGAAGTTTAAGCTTAAGACTATTCTTTCCTCCTACGACACTATCATTGGTGTTGATGTTCACCCATGCTACCAATAAGGGATGTAGAGACGGTAATAGACCTTGTATCACCTATGTTGTTGACTTTGTCCAAGCTTAGAGACGAAGTGATTGAGATGCTCATTGTGCCATTGTCACAAGCATGGAAGATAGTGTGTGACCATGTTTTTGCATATCTCTAGCTGCACAAGCATGGACCTTATTTTGCAGAGCCAGTACAAGACCACAAATCCCTCAAGAATTTAGAGCCTAGAAAATTAGCTTCAACAAGATAAGCTGGATGAAGGTGAAATGTCGAAGGTGTTTTTCACCAAAATCAAAGATCTCCATGACCAGATGGCTACAATCAACAAGAATATACTCTCCTTGGATGTCGCTTATCACTATTTAAGGGTATTGTCGCCTAAGTATGATAGTTTTATTACATCTTTGAATGTTGATGTCAGGCATACTCCTCTCACATTTGAAGAGTTCAACACATTACTTCGAGAGATGAGGATCCAAAACTGTAATGGTAGCACGACAAGTCCACTACTAACAGAAAGAATAAGGGGCATGATTTTAACTCTTTAAATCATAAGAAAAAGGTTAAATGCTTTTAATATAATAAGAAAGGGCACATAGCCAAAATATATGAAAAAAATACCAACAATGGCACTCTAACGACCAAGGCAAAATCCACTCATAAATAGAGTTGTTTGTCGCTATTAAAGAAGTGTGCCGTGAGATAACTAATATTGCAGCACATGATGATTCTTAGATCATCAAAACTGGGGCTTCTAGGCACATGACCAATCATAAGGACTGGTGTTCCTCCCTAAAGCTTGTGGGAGATGATATCATTGCGGCAATGGGCAATGATGCAAAGTGCCCAATCAAAGATTTAGGTACTATTCCACTTATGTCTAAAGAAACCTCCTTTTTATCTTAGCCACCATCACGAACCATGACTTGTGAGTCCACTTTGACAAGAATGGTGTAGTCATTCTTGATGAAGATATTAACGCCATTGCAAAGGGCATTCAAAGAAATAACTTGTATGAGCTTTTAGTGTTTATAGTCTAGACTAACTTGGGTAGTAGTAAACTTTGACATGAGAGATATGGGCATCTTCGTATACATACTCTTTTAGAGATATAGAAAGGCAAATAAAATCTCAATAGAGAAGAATGGTACTTTGAAATCATCAAAGAAACGATTAAAGAAATATGTGCAAAAGTAAAGCATTTAAAGTTGTTAAAGAAGGAGTCAGGTAACAATGTTGAAGTAGAGTGTTGGAGAAAAATTGGGACTCTTTGTGGTGATTGAAGAAATACGTGTAAATATAGCACCCAATGGTTTTATGGATCATTGAAGTCATTAAAGAAGGAGTTAGGTATGTTGGATAAATGTAATCCCAACTCCTTAGTCCAATTTAAATGTGGTTGATAGGCTAGTGATCAGTGGTTGGTGTGTAAAGCCTACAAATGGTTGGTGCATGTTGTTCATGCAACTCATGCAACTAAAAATGGGGTAGAGGAGTCTCTAAATAAGGTACAAGTCATGATCAAGTGATTATGTAAGTTTGGTTCATATCTAATCACAATTAGAGTCTTCTTGTGTTAATCTCATATCAATTTTCTGCATATACCAATTTTTTTATCCCTCATATTCATGATGTCTTGTACAATCTTTGATCCACCTTGAGTATGTTTTAATCATCTTCATAGCTTAGTTATCATATTCAACATTTGGTATCAGAGCTTGACTCAATTAGGTTTAGTTGATTAGTAAAAATCCTAATCAATTTCTTAATCACCATAGCCAGTTTTTCTCAGTTTTAACCACATGCTGTAATTTGATTCCATGTGTGCACCTGAGTTGATCATACCCCAATCTTTTGATATAGAATCTTAGCTTAGCTCCCACGCATGCTACAACTCCAAGCTCATTGCCCAATTTTGGCGCAGCTGTGCGAATTTATCAACGCCATCAGTGCAGCTCGTTTTCGGTTCAGCGCAGCAATTCGCCCTCATCGCTTCGAATTGAGCCAATTACTTTGAGGTGATGTAAGCTCATCAAGTGAAGATTGAGCACACAAAATTTGAAGGCATATGGTCCACTGTAGCAGCTGCACGCATCGTTTTTCCAGTCGCCCCTTTTTCTGCAGTTTCTGCTCCAACTACATGGTGATACCAATTTTGATTTATATTGATGATATTTTTACTATTTGGGTTTAAATTATCTATATGAGCAAGTTCTCAACATTAATCATCATATTTCATCATCATGAGTTCCAAATTCCCCGACAAATTCAATGGAACTGGATTCCATACCTGGCAAATCAAGGTGAAGGGCTACCTCTCATGAAGAAAAATTCTGTGGAGTATGGTCAAGCCACTTACTGAAGATGAAGCTGGTATTGCTGCTGCAGTTATAAGAGCTACAGCGGCTGCACTTCAAGCAAAAGATGAACAAGCACTTGGTATTATCATTACTGCTTTAGAAGATGATTTTATTCATTATATTGATGATGTTGAGTCAGCTATGGAAGCTTGGGAATTATTAGAACGTACTTTTGGTGTAAAAGCGGTGGGCCCTTTATTGATGTCAAAGGCCAAACCCTGCATGCCTTCAAAGTAGTGGTCCCAATCATGAAAGGACTCTAGCCCTATTGGTCCGATCCTTTATCTGTCTAATGATGATTCGTCACGCCGACAAGCTAGTAGCATATGTGTATCCTGGAATGCATTGGATGAGAAGATGCTATTGCTATCCTGCTTAAAAGCTTACCTTCAAGCTTTAGACAAATTGTGAGGGTACTTAAAGAGAAGGAGCCAGTCCCTTCTTTGGAAAGTATCATAAATTCTTTGCAGGAAGAAGACAAGAAGATTACAAAGGATGTGATAGATCCTTATGCATATACTGTTACTACGACATCGGCAAAGAAGAAGTGTACTATTTGTAGTCGTACAAATCATCTTACTAAGGATTGTTTCTCCAAACATCCTTGTGAGTATTGTGGAAAGATGAATCATCCATCCTCAAAGTACTACCAAAAAAATCAAAAGCAAGCAAAGGCACATGTGGTTGAAGAAGTCAACCAACAAGAAGAAACAAATCTTTGTTCTAGTCTCAGTATAAAAGATGTAGATGAGGAGTATGCTTTTTAGATTATGTCATGTATGTGGTTGAGTCAAGACTTATGTTGTTCCAACTTGACGAGTTGTAGAGGAGAGTACACTACCCTATGTTGTTGTTAAGGGGGGACTCTTACTCATTGTGTCAAGGAGGTTTGTTAGACTTGATTCATGTTTTGTAAGAAGTTGGTCTTAAGGGGGGGATTGTTGGTTCATTATCTTGTTATTTGGTCCATTATTGCCAAAGATGAAGCTTGTTCATTTCCGTTTTGGTCCACCTATCTGTCATTGACCTTTCGATTTGAGCCATTTCTTTGTAACTAACCTTACATGTAAGAAAATATAACTTTTGCATTCACACAACAAAATCTTTCCCAAGACAAATAACTTAATACAAGTGATAATTATAACAATAATAAATTATTATTATAGTGGAGAATAAACTAAATTACAGCTAACTTGTGTGCTTTGAAAAGGAGCTCTGTGGCAATCTAGGTAGTAGATGTAAGAGGATATAATGTGTGGTTTATATAAGAGAACACTCACAAGAAGTAGCATCTTTCACATAACAAAACTTTAAAACTCAAATTGCATAATAACAAAGATATAGTGAAAATAATGTATTACTGAAGGGATACAATAGATTGTGAAAATAATGTATTACTAAAGTGATACAATAGATTCTTATTGTATCACTTTAGTAATACGATATTTTATCTATCTCTGTTATTGTGCAATTTGAGTTTTAAAGTATTGTGCTATGAAAGACCCTACTTCTTGTGAGTGTTCTCTTATATAAACCCCACATTATGCCCTCTTACATGGTATCAAAGCTTCAACTCTATACAAAACTTCTTTGCTAATTGTTGTGTAGCAGTCCCTTCAAGAAATGTCATCTTCTACAAGACCCCACCCACCATCACCATTTGGTGTTGATAGAAAGCTTAATGACACCAACTATCCTCTCTAGAAGTTTAAGCTTAAGACTATTCTTTCCTCCTACGACACTATCATTGGTGTTGATGTTCACCCATGCTACCAATAAGGGATGTAGAGACGGTAATAGACCTTGTATCACCTATGTTGTTGACTTTGTCCAAGCTTAGAGACGAAGTGATTGAGATGCTCATTGTGCCATTGTCACAAGCATGGAAGATAGTGTGTGACCATGTTTTTGCATATCTCTAGCTGCACAAGCATGGACCTTATTTTGCAGAGCCAGTACAAGACCACAAATCCCTCAAGAATTTAGAGCCTAGAAAATTAGCTTCAACAAGATAAGCTGGATGAAGGTGAAATGTCGAAGGTGTTTTTCACCAAAATCAAAGATCTCCATGACCAGATGGCTACAATCAACAAGAATATACTCTCCTTGGATGTCGCTTATCACTATTTAAGGGTATTGTCGCCTAAGTATGATAGTTTTATTACATCTTTGAATGTTGATGTCAGGCATACTCCTCTCACATTTGAAGAGTTCAACACATTACTTCGAGAGATGAGGATCCAAAACTGTAATGGTAGCACGACAAGTCCACTACTAACAGAAAGAATAAGGGGCATGATTTTAACTCTTTAAATCATAAGAAAAAGGTTAAATGCTTTTAATATAATAAGAAAGGGCACATAGCCAAAATATATGAAAAAAATACCAACAATGGCACTCTAACGACCAAGGCAAAATCCACTCATAAATAGAGTTGTTTGTCGCTATTAAAGAAGTGTGCCGTGAGATAACTAATATTGCAGCACATGATGATTCTTAGATCATCAAAACTGGGGCTTCTAGGCACATGACCAATCATAAGGACTGGTGTTCCTCCCTAAAGCTTGTGGGAGATGATATCATTGCGGCAATGGGCAATGATGCAAAGTGCCCAATCAAAGATTTAGGTACTATTCCACTTATGTCTAAAGAAACCTCCTTTTTATCTTAGCCACCATCACGAACCATGACTTGTGAGTCCACTTTGACAAGAATGGTGTAGTCATTCTTGATGAAGATATTAACGCCATTGCAAAGGGCATTCAAAGAAATAACTTGTATGAGCTTTTAGTGTTTATAGTCTAGACTAACTTGGGTAGTAGTAAACTTTGACATGAGAGATATGGGCATCTTCGTATACATACTCTTTTAGAGATATAGAAAGGCAAATAAAATCTCAATAGAGAAGAATGGTACTTTGAAATCATCAAAGAAACGATTAAAGAAATATGTGCAAAAGTAAAGCATTTAAAGTTGTTAAAGAAGGAGTCAGGTAACAATGTTGAAGTAGAGTGTTGGAGAAAAATTGGGACTCTTTGTGGTGATTGAAGAAATACGTGTAAATATAGCACCCAATGGTTTTATGGATCATTGAAGTCATTAAAGAAGGAGTTAGGTATGTTGGATAAATGTAATCCCAACTCCTTAGTCCAATTTAAATGTGGTTGATAGGCTAGTGATCAGTGGTGGTTGGTGTGTAAAGCCTACAAATGGTTGGTGCATGTTGTTCATGCAACTCATGCAACTAAAAATGGGGTAGAGGAGTCTCTAAATAAGGTACAAGTCATGATCAAGTGATTATGTAAGTTTGGTTCATATCTAATCACAATTAGAGTCTTCTTGTGTTAATCTCATATCAATTTTCTGCATATACCAATTTTTTTATCCCTCATATTCATGATGTCTTGTACAATCTTTGATCCACCTTGAGTATGTTTTAATCATCTTCATAGCTTAGTTATCATATTCAACATTTGGTATCAGAGCTTGACTCAATTAGGTTTAGTTGATTAGTAAAAATCCTAATCAATTTCTTAATCACCATAGCCAGTTTTTCTCAGTTTTAACCACATGCTGTAATTTGATTCCATGTGTGCACCTGAGTTGATCATACCCCAATCTTTTGATATAGAATCTTAGCTTAGCTCCCACGCATGCTACAACTCCAAGCTCATTGCCCAATTTTGGCGCAGCTGTGCGAATTTATCAACGCCATCAGTGCAGCTCGTTTTCGGTTCAGCGCAGCAATTCGCCCTCATCGCTTCGAATTGAGCCAATTACTTTGAGGTGATGTAAGCTCATCAAGTGAAGATTGAGCACACAAAATTTGAAGGCATATGGTCCACTGTAGCAGCTGCACGCATCGTTTTTCCAGTCGCCCCTTTTTCTGCAGTTTCTGCTCCAACTACATGGTGATACCAATTTTGATTTATATTGATGATATTTTTACTATTTGGGTTTAAATTATCTATATGAGCAAGTTCTCAACATTAATCATCATATTTCATCATCATGAGTTCCAAATTCCCCGACAAATTCAATGGAACTGGATTCCATACCTGGCAAATCAAGGTGAAGGGCTACCTCTCATGAAGAAAAATTCTGTGGAGTATGGTCAAGCCACTTACTGAAGATGAAGCTGGTATTGCTGCTGCAGTTATAAGAGCTACAGCGGCTGCACTTCAAGCAAAAGATGAACAAGCACTTGGTATTATCATTACTGCTTTAGAAGATGATTTTATTCATTATATTGATGATGTTGAGTCAGCTATGGAAGCTTGGGAATTATTAGAACGTACTTTTGGTGTAAAAGCGGTGGGCCCTTTATTGATGTCAAAGGCCAAACCCTGCATGCCTTCAAAGTAGTGGTCCCAATCATGAAAGGACTCTAGCCCTATTGGTCCGATCCTTTATCTGTCTAATGATGATTCGTCACGCCGACAAGCTAGTAGCATATGTGTATCCTGGAATGCATTGGATGAGAAGATGCTATTGCTATCCTGCTTAAAAGCTTACCTTCAAGCTTTAGACAAATTGTGAGGGTACTTAAAGAGAAGGAGCCAGTCCCTTCTTTGGAAAGTATCATAAATTCTTTGCAGGAAGAAGACAAGAAGATTACAAAGGATGTGATAGATCCTTATGCATATACTGTTACTACGACATCGGCAAAGAAGAAGTGTACTATTTGTAGTCGTACAAATCATCTTACTAAGGATTGTTTCTCCAAACATCCTTGTGAGTATTGTGGAAAGATGAATCATCCATCCTCAAAGTACTACCAAAAAAATCAAAAGCAAGCAAAGGCACATGTGGTTGAAGAAGTCAACCAACAAGAAGAAACAAATCTTTGTTCTAGTCTCAGTATAAAAGATGTAGATGAGGAGTATGCTTTTTAGATTATGTCATGTATGTGGTTGAGTCAAGACTTATGTTGTTCCAACTTGACGAGTTGTAGAGGAGAGTACACTACCCTATGTTGTTGTTAAGGGGGGACTCTTACTCATTGTGTCAAGGAGGTTTGTTAGACTTGATTCATGTTTTGTAAGAAGTTGGTCTTAAGGGGGGGATTGTTGGTTCATTATCTTGTTATTTGGTCCATTATTGCCAAAGATGAAGCTTGTTCATTTCCGTTTTGGTCCACCTATCTGTCATTGACCTTTCGATTTGAGCCATTTCTTTGTAACTAACCTTACATGTAAGAAAATATAACTTTTGCATTCACACAACAAAATCTTTCCCAAGACAAATAACTTAATACAAGTGATAATTATAACAATAATAAATTATTATTATAGTGGAGAATAAACTAAATTACAGCTAACTTGTGTGCTTTGAAAAGGAGCTCTGTGGCAATCTAGGTAGTAGATGTAAGAGGATATAATGTGTGGTTTATATAAGAGAACACTCACAAGAAGTAGCATCTTTCACATAACAAAACTTTAAAACTCAAATTGCATAATAACAAAGATATAGTGAAAATAATGTATTACTGAAGGGATACAATAGATTGTGAAAATAATGTATTACTAAAGTGATACAATAGATTCTTATTGTATCACTTTAGTAATACGATATTTTATCTATCTCTGTTATTGTGCAATTTGAGTTTTAAAGTATTGTGCTATGAAAGACCCTACTTCTTGTGAGTGTTCTCTTATATAAACCCCACATTATGCCCTCTTACATGGTATCAAAGCTTCAACTCTATACAAAACTTCTTTGCTAATTGTTGTGTAGCAGTCCCTTCAAGAAATGTCATCTTCTACAAGACCCCACCCACCATCACCATTTGGTGTTGATAGAAAGCTTAATGACACCAACTATCCTCTCTAGAAGTTTAAGCTTAAGACTATTCTTTCCTCCTACGACACTATCATTGGTGTTGATGTTCACCCATGCTACCAATAAGGGATGTAGAGACGGTAATAGACCTTGTATCACCTATGTTGTTGACTTTGTCCAAGCTTAGAGACGAAGTGATTGAGATGCTCATTGTGCCATTGTCACAAGCATGGAAGATAGTGTGTGACCATGTTTTTGCATATCTCTAGCTGCACAAGCATGGACCTTATTTTGCAGAGCCAGTACAAGACCACAAATCCCTCAAGAATTTAGAGCCTAGAAAATTAGCTTCAACAAGATAAGCTGGATGAAGGTGAAATGTCGAAGGTGTTTTTCACCAAAATCAAAGATCTCCATGACCAGATGGCTACAATCAACAAGAATATACTCTCCTTGGATGTCGCTTATCACTATTTAAGGGTATTGTCGCCTAAGTATGATAGTTTTATTACATCTTTGAATGTTGATGTCAGGCATACTCCTCTCACATTTGAAGAGTTCAACACATTACTTCGAGAGATGAGGATCCAAAACTGTAATGGTAGCACGACAAGTCCACTACTAACAGAAAGAATAAGGGGCATGATTTTAACTCTTTAAATCATAAGAAAAAGGTTAAATGCTTTTAATATAATAAGAAAGGGCACATAGCCAAAATATATGAAAAAAATACCAACAATGGCACTCTAACGACCAAGGCAAAATCCACTCATAAATAGAGTTGTTTGTCGCTATTAAAGAAGTGTGCCGTGAGATAACTAATATTGCAGCACATGATGATTCTTAGATCATCAAAACTGGGGCTTCTAGGCACATGACCAATCATAAGGACTGGTGTTCCTCCCTAAAGCTTGTGGGAGATGATATCATTGCGGCAATGGGCAATGATGCAAAGTGCCCAATCAAAGATTTAGGTACTATTCCACTTATGTCTAAAGAAACCTCCTTTTTATCTTAGCCACCATCACGAACCATGACTTGTGAGTCCACTTTGACAAGAATGGTGTAGTCATTCTTGATGAAGATATTAACGCCATTGCAAAGGGCATTCAAAGAAATAACTTGTATGAGCTTTTAGTGTTTATAGTCTAGACTAACTTGGGTAGTAGTAAACTTTGACATGAGAGATATGGGCATCTTCGTATACATACTCTTTTAGAGATATAGAAAGGTAAATAAAATCTCAATAGAGAAGAATGGTACTTTGAAATCATCAAAGAAACGATTAAAGAAATATGTGCAAAAGTAAAGCATTTAAAGTTGTTAAAGAAGGAGTCAGGTAACAATGTTGAAGTAGAGTGTTGGAGAAAAATTGGGACTCTTTGTGGTGATTGAAGAAATACGTGTAAATATAGCACCCAATGGTTTTATGGATCATTGAAGTCATTAAAGAAGGAGTTAGGTATGTTGGATAAATGTAATCCCAACTCCTTAGTCCAATTTAAATGTGGTTGATAGGCTAGTGATCAGTGGTGGTTGGTGTGTAAAGCCTACAAATGGTTGGTGCATGTTGTTCATGCAACTCATGCAACTAAAAATGGGGTAGAGGAGTCTCTAAATAAGGTACAAGTCATGATCAAGTGATTATGTAAGTTTGGTTCATATCTAATCACAATTAGAGTCTTCTTGTGTTAATCTCATATCAATTTTCTGCATATACCAATTTTTTTATCCCTCATATTCATGATGTCTTGTACAATCTTTGATCCACCTTGAGTATGTTTTAATCATCTTCATAGCTTAGTTATCATATTCAACATTTGGTATCAGAGCTTGACTCAATTAGGTTTAGTTGATTAGTAAAAATCCTAATCAATTTCTTAATCACCATAGCCAGTTTTTCTCAGTTTTAACCACATGCTGTAATTTGATTCCATGTGTGCACCTGAGTTGATCATACCCCAATCTTTTGATATAGAATCTTAGCTTAGCTCCCACGCATGCTACAACTCCAAGCTCATTGCCCAATTTTGGCGCAGCTGTGCGAATTTATCAACGCCATCAGTGCAGCTCGTTTTCGGTTCAGCGCAGCAATTCGCCCTCATCGCTTCGAATTGAGCCAATTACTTTGAGGTGATGTAAGCTCATCAAGTGAAGATTGAGCACACAAAATTTGAAGGCATATGGTCCACTGTAGCAGCTGCACGCATCGTTTTTCCAGTCGCCCCTTTTTCTGCAGTTTCTGCTCCAACTACATGGTGATACCAATTTTGATTTATATTGATGATATTTTTACTATTTGGGTTTAAATTATCTATATGAGCAAGTTCTCAACATTAATCATCATATTTCATCATCATGAGTTCCAAATTCCCCGACAAATTCAATGGAACTGGATTCCATACCTGGCAAATCAAGGTGAAGGGCTACCTCTCATGAAGAAAAATTCTGTGGAGTATGGTCAAGCCACTTACTGAAGATGAAGCTGGTATTGCTGCTGCAGTTATAAGAGCTACAACGGCTGCACTTCAAGCAAAAGATGAACAAGCACTTGGTATTATCATTACTGCTTTAGAAGATGATTTTATTCATTATATTGATGATGTTGAGTCAGCTATGGAAGCTTGGGAATTATTAGAACGTACTTTTGGTGCAAAGGCAAAGCATTCCAAGATCAGTTTGAAGATGCAACTCTTTGATCTAACCATGGAGAGTGATGAAAATTTAGTAGCTTTGATTAACAGGTTGAAGAGCTTAATGACACAGTTGGTTTATGTTAAATCTCCTGTTCCTGAAGAAGATGCTATTGCTATCCTGCTTAAAAGCTTACCTTCAAGCTTTAGACAAATTGTGAGGGTACTTAAAGAGAAGGAGCCAGTCCCTTCTTTGGAAAGTATCATAAATTCTTTGCAGGAAGAAGACAAGAAGATTACAAAGGATGTGATAGATCCTTATGCATATACTGTTACTACGACATCGGCAAAGAAGAAGTGTACTATTTGTAGTCGTACAAATCATCTTACTAAGGATTGTTTCTCCAAACATCCTTGTGAGTATTGTGGAAAGATGAATCATCCATCCTCAAAGTGCTACCAAAAAAATCAAAAGCAAGCAAAGGCACATGTGGTTGAAGAAGTCAACCAACAAGAAGAAACAAATCTTTGTTCTAGTCTCAGTATAAAAGATGTAGATGAGGAGTATGCTTTTTAGATTATGTCATGTATGTGGTTGAGTCAAGACTTATGTTGTTCCAACTTGACGAGTTGTAGAGGAGAGTACACTACCCTATGTTGTTGTTAAGGGGGGACTCTTACTCATTGTGTCAAGGAGGTTTGTTAGACTTGATTCATGTTTTGTAAGAAGTTGGTCTTAAGGGGGGGATTGTTGGATAAATGTAATCCCAACTCCTTAGTCCAATTTAAATGTGGTTGATAGGCTAGTGGTCAGTGGTTGGTGTGTAAAGCCTACAAATGGTTGGTGCATGTTGTTCATGCAACTAAAAATAGGGTAGAGGAGTCTCTAAATAAGGTACAAGTCGTGATCAAGTGATTATGTAAGTTTGGTTCATGTCTAATCACAATTAGAGTCTTCTTGTGTTAATCTCATATCAATTTTTTGCATATACCACTTTTTTTGTCCCTCATATTCATGATGTCTTGTACAATCTTTGATCCACCTTGAGTATGTTTTAATCATCTTCATAGCTTAGTTATCATATTCAACAAGGTAACAATGTTGAAGTGGACTGTTAGAGTAAAACTAGAGCTCTTTATGGTGATTGAAGAAATTTATGCAAAGAAAGGGCATTCTATAGCACCCATGGATCATTGACAATGAAGCATCTAGACATATGACCAATGAGAAAGACTTATATAGCTCCCTATAGCCAGTAGGGGAGTCCATCATGGTAGCGATCAAGACTGATGCCAAATGTCTAGCAAAAGGCATAAATACTGTCTCTTTTGTGTCAAGTAATGGTGATCCTAAGAATTTATCAGAGATGTTCTCTATATACAAGATATCATTATGGCCATAAAAGTTACTGCCACCACAACATATCGTGACTTGAGGGTTCACTTTGACTGGGTTGGTGCGGTCCACTTAGATTCCAATTTCCTTTAGATGGAGCTAGTATCTCAAGATTACACTATAGGTGAATTGATATGAAATAAGAAGGTGAAATGAAGAACTCATTTTATATATTAATACAGTCACACACAATAGACGGTATATCATAATTAAGGTAACATAAAAATTCATTTAAGCATAGGTTGTTAGTCTAATTGGTTAGCATGTTAGGCTTCAATGGTCAGGCTCCTATAAGCTACAAGTTTGATTTGCTTTTCTGTGAGATAGCATGCACCTTTATGACCTTTGTAGGTCGGAAGCACTACAATCAAGATTGTTTGTAGGTTTATTTATTTTTTCTTTATTGTGGAATCTTCATGTGAGAAAGGGGACAACATGGTGCATAAATGTTGCTTGAATTAGAAATTGCACATGCTAGAAAGAACTTACTTGTTGTTGATATGTCATAAAGAACATTAGAAGTTGTCACATTTGTTTGCAATACAGAAAGGAGGAGGGGGCGGGTGTCTTTTCTAAAGCATTGCTTGCGCATCTTGCTCTTCTGCCCATTAAAAAACTTATATCTAGTGTCAGATAAAAATAAACTAGTTATGCACCTGCACGTTGCTGCGGCACTGTCCCCGCTTGTGTACAATCTGCCCCTTTGTACACCGCAGGAGGAGAGGAGATGGTTTAAGAGGAGAGTAAAGGAGATGCTAGAGAGAGTGACACGTGGCAAGGGAAAATGTGTGGGTAATAGAATAGATAATAAAGACAACTTAGGCCCGATACACATTGGAGGGTGCTCGCTAAATTTTTTTTGATGTAGCCAATAAGGTTTCAAAAAAAGGCTTGGTGGGTGCTCCCCCCCTACACATTGCCAAGTTGAATACTAGACTTCAATTCTAGTCAACTGCCACATGTTGCCCAACTTTTTCAAAATCTTGGGCAACCACTTGAGGCTGCGTAAAGATGGGCACCCCATTTCCCAACCAATCAAAATTTTCCCTTTTTAATTTTTTGTTTTTTGTGAAATAACACTTTTTAGATGGGCAGCTATGAGTGTGTGTAACATGGGTGCCCATGTGTACTTTTGCATGCCCATGCTTTAGGCACTCAACTTGAGTGTCCCTCTCGAGTGTGTACCGGGCCTCAATAAATCAACCAATTTTTGTTTTAGGATATATTTGTTGGTTTCAATATTATCAAACAATAACTAGAATGTGTGTAATCTCATTCTTCTCTTCTCTTATCTCTATCTCTATATGTATATTATATATATATTATCTAAAGGAAGAGTTTCACAAGCTGTCATGTTGCAAGAATTTGGACGTTGGAGAAGAGGTTTGGAGGAGTTTCGGGGTAGAATAAGACGTGCGAGAAGCACTAGTCTCCCCACTAGTAAAAGTATAGGCAATGAAAACGTTTGGCCAATTTCCTTTGATTTGAGCGCGTAAAAGAAAATTCACGTGCTGCGTCAATTGTAGTACGGAATGGGAGGTGAAAAGGCGGTGAGAGGTGATTGGCGGACAGGTGAGGAGCACGGATCGATGACGGAGTGTGGAAGACCGTCAGATAGGGGAGAAAGTGGACGGTTAGGATTGGGCTGATTTCAAATTTTGGAAGCGCAGGTTTTCCCACCATTTTGCGAAGGCTTTTATAAATAGGCGCTACGACCACAGCATGCTACAGAGTCTTTGAAGCCATCCCGAGCACAGAAGTCAGTCAGACTCTTCCCCAGATTTGCAATTTCATATCTATGGATTCTAGCAAGGGCGCCAAGGGCGGGCGTGGCAAGGTAGCCAAGAAGAAGGGCGTCTCCAAGTCCACCAAGGCCGGCCTGCAATTCCCTGTGGGTAGGCTTGCGCGCTACCTCAAGAAGGGCCGCTATGCTAAGCGCGTGGGAATAGGTGCTCCAGTCTACATTGCAGCTGTTCTGGAATATCTCGCTGCAGAGGTAAGTCTCTTGTGCAGATTTGCTTTAATTTTGTGTGAAGGTGCTATGGTGTTACGGATTCGTTACGGGGCCCTTCCTGCGCAGGTGCTGGAGCTTGCTGGCAACGCTGCCCGTGATAATAAGAAGAACCGCATTATCCCCCGCCACATTCAGCTGGCCATCCGTAACGACGAGGAGTTGGGCAAACTGCTGTCCGGCGTGACCATCGCTTATGGTGGTGTTTTGCCTAATATCCACCAGGTGCTTCTACCCAAGAAGACCGCTGAGAAGACGGAGAAGAAGGCTTCTAAGTCTCCCAAAAAGGCCGCTGCGTAATTTGCCCGATCTGTCTTTCTGCTTAAAGGGTGTTTCTTAACACCACCAATTTATGGTCTATTACTCTTTGCTATGCGTTCCGCGACTTTCTCTTGGTAATGCGGTGTTGTGGTCTTGGTCGTAGCAGTTGTATAGCTCCATGGTTTATATGCCATGGTTCTAAATACTGCTGTAGGAGTGCGGCCACCAATAGAATGTATGATGGATAGTGGATCGTGGCATCCATGGTGATCAACTCACTTAGGTATCATGGCTGTCACAGTTCAGATTAGCTATGATTGCAAAGATCCACGTGCAGGTATAAGAGGGTTTCATGGAACACAATGAACTTTGGGAATAATTTTGGGCCTGAAGTACATAGGGATTTGATGCTGTTAGTCAAAGGTTAATGTTCTTCATATCGGAAACTATAATCGGAAGCAGAGGTAGGGGATGGAATTTGAAGGGGGGAGTCGACAAGAGGAAAAGCAAAAGTTATACATGGCCTTAAAAAGAGACTAAGAGTTAAACGGAGATAAGACCACATTTTTCAATGGTTCTTTCTGATGTTTGCTCATTTTGGTTGCTTGGGGCAAGTTATAACTGATTTTTTGACTTTAGCAGCCTTGTTACAAGCTACCTAAGGACAATCAGTCAGGTTTGGTTAGAGTTGACTAGTTCTTCTGACTTACAGCAATATCCTTTGCAGATATTTCAGTGGTGCTCTCTCATGTTCATCCTTAGGAGGTTTTTAAATGATGCCTTTTGATAATTATGCACTTAAAGAATGCTTTCCAAACGTGCATATGTGAGGACATAAAACATATAGTAGTGCACTAAAGATTTCCACATGTGCACATGTGAGTATGCAAAATGCATTATAGTACACTTCAAAAAGCTTTCCACATGTGCATGTGTAAATATGTGATAAATATAGTTGCATCATGAGCAACCAAGATACAAACCCTAGAGGAGTATTGTGCTTCTTTTCAAGAGGAAGACATACTTTTTACAGAAAAGTCAATTGAAACAGATTGTATGAATTATAGGCTTGAGAAAGCATGCAAAGAATTTGATAATTCTCTTACAACATTTTCAAATTGCACATTGCAAACTCAAATTACATAACAGTATGTCCACTCAATAGTTTCTTTTTATTTACTTAGTTGAGGAATGGAGGAGGGAGTAAGTTTGAGGTTTTTTATTTTTATAAGATGGGAACCCTTAGAAAGGAATTGATTATTTTTTAAGATCTTGAGGTGATGCTTTTAGGATGATTTTGGAGAGTTTCGGTTGGTTGTTTTTCCCCACCCTCTCTTTCATGATTTGCACGAGAGATAGAGATGAAATATGTGTGAGAGAGAGAGGATCATGAGAGATGGAGAGAAAGGTTGTTATTCACGATTTGTGTGGTATTATTGAATATGTGTGCAAGGGAGGAATTGTGCGAGAGATAGAGAGGGAGTGTGTGGTTTGTGTTTAAAGGGGAGCAGGGCAGCTTGTCTTCAAGGTGTAGGGCTTGGAGTAAATGAAGCAAGGCTTCGGGCTTGACTCGATAGGGCTTGTGCGGCCTATGCTAGGCGAGGGATGGCTTGGGCTTGTGTGCTATGGATGAAAGATGCATGAGAGCTATGAGGAGCCAAGGCCTCATCATGATCTTTGGATAGGCTAAGCATTAAATAATTAATCAAGTTCAAATGCACTCAATCAATTATTTAATGCACATAGTTATGAATAGGACACATAGCTTGAATAGAAGGTACAATACTACATTATTGATGTGTTAAACCCATGTACTCCCATTTAAGAGAGCTTTAATGGTTGATTTGGAATTTCCAAGTCCAAATAAAAACTAGAGAGTAAACTCATTGTGATGAATGATGAGCTTTTAGAACAAAGCACTAGTTGTGTATCTATATATGCATATATGCATAATGTGACCATGATATAATCACATATAGCTATCAGAGTCCAGCCTTAAAGTCTGCCTCTTCAGTAGCAGATCCTCAAGCAAGGCAGACCATTTTTTTTCTCACCTCTCCTTTTCTCAGCCTTGAGTTGAGTTTACCCACAGCTTTAATGATTCCTTGCATCTCATTAGCAAACTGTTTCCATGAACCCTTAGCCCCCTTCTTCCTTTTTAATTAATTAAACTTCAGTATATTCCACAAAAAAAGGATTCAGAACTAAATTATTCAGTCTCAATTTCCTTGTTGGAAAATGAGAAGTCCATATCAGTCCCATCAAAGTGAGACCAACCCCACTTCAGAGGAAGATGGTCAGATAAGGTAAAGCTACAATCCACTACCACCCTCAAAGTGTGAGGTACCCACCATGAGTCCTATTGACTAAAGAAAAATCTATCAATTCTTGTTGAGGAGGATAGATATTGGAGGCTAAAATAGGTGTGCCCCGGTTTGTCTCTCCAATCCCCAAGATACCAACTATCCTTAAGCCCCAAGACCCTTCTAAGATCTTCCCACTTCCCTTTTTCCTTCCCTAAGAGAACAGTGCTGCCTCCACATCTTTCAACAACTCTTTCTACCATATTAAAATCCCCTAATAACGCAAGGCACTTGAATATTTACCCCTGCAATCCAATCCCACATACTACTCCCAACCTTATGATTATGAGCCCCATACACATTAATAACCCATATTCTTTCACCGTTTACTATAATCTCTACAATCAATATTCTTCCCTCTGAATGATTAGCTATGATACTAGGGTCAAGATCCCTCTTGAGACTAAAGTCATAACCCCACTATGACCTAAACTAATGCCACCACCATAAAAAACTTCCCACTCCCTAAAACTATTTAACCTAGACATTCTCCCAAAAAGGTTGTGTTCTTGCACAGCCAAAATAGACAAGTCCCAAAACTTCACTAAATCCCAAAATATAGCATTTTTCTTCTTGTCTTTGATCCCTTTCACATTCCACGTGCACCCTTTGAACTCATTATTGTTCATCATGTTAATGCAGTTTTCAAAACCATTTCCACTTCCTCACCTTCCTTCTGGCTACTCTGAACAAGATCAATCTCCTTTCTAGTTTCACTTAGTGCCCTTTCAGAGAATTGTTCTACCAACAAAGAGTTATCTCTCTCAAGCAGTGGGCTATAAGGGTTAGAAAAGAGGATAGAACTTGGATTCTCGCCCCTCCCATTCCTCCTACTCTCATAACCTCGACTGCTTTGGGCCTTCCTAGCTTCAGCCTTACTCTGCCTAACATTGGTCCCCTGGTTTTAACTTTATCCCAGTCCCCTTATTTCTTATTCTCCCTAGTTTCTAATACCACTTCCTTCCCTTTAGAATCTGCTTTCTGAGTCTAGCAGAGCACTCTCCTTATCGCTTCCCCCTTTACTCACCACTTTAAGCTCCTCCTGGTGGATTCTACAACTGGACACTCTTTGGTGATATGCCCAAAGGCCCCACACCTGAAGCAAGCACCAGGAAATGCACCGAACTTGAGGCCTAAGTCCAATTTACCTAGTTGGCCTAAGTCTACCTCCACAGATTTTGGAGTCTCATTAGAGGGGTTCCCAGTGATGCAAACACTATTACCGTGCTTGCCTCCTACCTCATCACCAGCAAGAACAAACAACACCGGGCCAAGGGACACTGAGCTATGTCACGCAGCGCAGGTCATCGAAGCCAATCCAATTACTTCAACCCAAATCGGGCACGCATTTTGAAGGCTTTTATTGACATCAAAAAAAGGATTAAACAGAAAGACATGTATCAATCTTTGACCGAAAAACAAGGGTCCCGTGGCAAACAACTCAGGCACAGACTGCCCTCCTTTGATAAACAACACATTGAAAAAACCCTTACCTAGATAGGAAATCGTAGACACAGCACAGTCATGCAAGATAGTTTCTTGAAGCCACTTGCCCAATTCTCCCTTCGACGGAGGCTTGCCCGGGAAGAAAAGAGACACACTACACATTGAGAATAACCCTACCTAGCTTTTGATGAAATCTTGGCTCAGCTTTAGGCATACCTTACTTTTCACATGGTTACAGAGTCTTTCGTTTAGCCAGTCAGGAACACACTTCCTTTTGACATACTCCACCTTGACCTCCTCACCTATGCGCTTCATCTCCTTCTCTGCCTCTAGATCCCAGTCTCCCCATCCAATCGCCCTCTCATCCTCATGAAGGAGCCACCCGGTAGAAGCCACCGCCATGCATACGTCGACCACCCGTCGACGTACGAAGGGCATGCACCCACACGAGGGGATTAAACTCACCACTCGCTCTCTTGCTATTCACATGTGTGACACCTAGGAGGATCCGATTGCACTCAAACACCCCCGACTCCTTTGGTAACTTATTTTCTTGGTGACTTGGCCGAGATGGCTTACAGAAGGCTACATGGAATCTATGAAATTAATTTTTAAGAAGACTTGTGTGATCACACTTTTCTTGCTCAAGACATAAAAATACTCCTTGGCTCTCTCTCGAATCTAGGCCTTTTGATTAGTAGCAAATTGAAGCTAGTAACAGTATCATTCATTTCCATTCTCCATTAATCATAAGAAGAGGTTCTTTATAATTTTTAGCACTTTGTACAAATGATAAGAGTAAATGAGGTTGTGGCCATGTTAACGCAAGTGGTTAATATTTTTTCCCTTCTTAGATTTGATCAGGTTTTTGCATCACTTTTAGAGGTCAAAGGTAGGATAGTTATTCATGAGGCCTTATAACAATGAATTCTTTTGCCAATCTTATAAAAAGTTGCATATGGTGGCCAAAAATCTATCATCAGGCAGCACTGATGCGTTGATGTATGTAGAGTACATTTTCCATTGATAATTGTTAATTCTCAAGTAAGGAAAGGCTAATGTGGTGGCATCTTTTACTTTCTCATTTTCTTTATTTATTTCCAAGAGTGACTATGGTTGATGGGAAGGAACATTGGATCAAATTCTTTTATCATTGGTTTCTATAACATTCTTTTAACTTTCTTACAAAGTACCCACCTAATTATTAAATTTGTCTTCTTATAATTTGTTAAGCAAACACATAAATTTTGGTGTGGTGATCTTGGTACTTTTGTATAGCTAACATAGCAACAAGTGCATGGGTTGGTTGCCTAAGCTCATGGACCATGAAGGTGGCATTAAAAGAGAGACCATCATAATTTAATTCCTTAACTTGGAAAACATCATAGTGATGTGTGGACATAGGTTAATAATGGGTCGGGGTACTTTTTCCCTCCTTAAGATGTTTTAGTGAGCATTTGTGCACTCTTATCATTTAGTGTATACATGAAATGGAGGTTATGAGACATGGGAATCATGACTTTTGCACATTCTTGGATGTGGTTGAGTGTGAGATATGCATTCAAGACATTACCTTAAGTGATTTTGCCCTCTTTGAGCCTAAATCCTTTCAATACTATGCATTCCTAAGGTGATTTTGAAGGCAAAGCAAGAGAGAATTGAAGGATTTCAATGCAAACACCAACTATTCAAAGCTAAATTTATGAAGGATTTCAATGCAAACACCAACTATTCAAAGCTAAATTTATGAAGAAGATCAAAACTTTGATTTGTAAAGTATAATCATGAATTTTATTATTCAAACACAATAGTGTAATTCTAATGCAAATCCATTGTTTAATAAATGTCAATCCATGGATCCATTCTTTGATTTATAAAGTATAATCATGGATTTTATTGATTCATACACCATTAAAGTGTAATTCTAATGCAAATCCATTGTTTAATAAATGTCAATCCATGGATCCATTCTTTAATAAACGTCAATCCATAGAAGGGGGCTTAAACAATGATGAAGATAACCGTGTTCTTATTGTTAATTGTAATTCATCCTTTGAATTATGATGTCAATATAATTTCTCTTGTGATTGATTATTGGTAAATAAGATATACTCTCTTACATAAGAATTTATTATTAAAATGTTACTCGAGAGAGTACTAGGAGATTCATGCATATATGGTTGAAAGACGCATAAAACATCAATGCATGCCTTACACATCTCACCAAAATGGTATGGATGAGAGGAATAATAGATATCTTATAGAGATGGCATGTTGCAAGGTTAAAGGCCAAGATTTGCCTCATGTTTTTTGGTTGGAAGCACTTATGTGCTAAATAGATGCCCCACCAAGGACTTACAGGACAATTACCCCTTGTGAAGCTTGGAGTAGTAGGAAGCTCTCTATGCTTCATTTTGTGTATTTTTCTTACTTGATGCTCTTGCGCATAAGCAACAACGCAATAAGTTGGATGGTAAGGTAGTAAAATGCATTTTTGTGATGTACAATTCAAAAAGCAAAGGGTATAGACTTTCCCATCTAGCCATGTAAGCTGGATTTTGGTGAGTTGAGATGTTACCTTTGTTGAGAGTTCATTTTAGCCCATGCTTCTTTTATGTAAAAAATAGCAAAAGGTATACTCACAAGACATCTTTGATTCACTCCTACCTTTGTACAATGTCAGACAATGTGGAGTAAATAAATGCTCCATAAGGTGCTGTAAATTAGCCCATACCAAGCAGTTCAAATTTCAGCTCATAGACCAACCTATTGATGAGGAAATTGTGGATGATGCAGTGGTGGATGAGGAAAAGGAACAAACAAAGGCATCCAAGAGTATCTTTTAAGAGTATGCTAAGATGGCTAGTATAAAAATTACGAGATAGAGAAGTAGAAACTCCTTTGCCTAGCAAGACACATGTGGGTTCTCATCATGCATCTTATTTTTTTCTGGGTGCAAGCCATGTAGGATAATTATGACTTAATCCTAAAACATGACATTTTGTATTTGTCAAATTTACCTTATGTGGTAAAAAAGGCTATGGGTACAAAGTGAGTTTATAAGCTTAAGTGTAAAGTGTAAAGCTTATGGTAGTGTTGTGACCCCTACAAGATTTGCAAAGGGTTATGCTTAAGAGGACATAGATTATGATGAGACCTTTGCCCCCACATCTCGTATGACTATAATATAGTGTATTATTACATTAAGAATGAGTGCATCATGGATGGAATGTACATCAATTGCAATGCATCATGGATGGAATGTACATCAATTACAATGCATCATGGATGAAATGTTTATGAATTAGATATTAAGACTACCTTCTTGAATGGTGATTTGCATGGGGAGGTTTCTATATATCAGCCTTATGGTTTTGTTTAGAAGGGACATGAGTCTAAAGTATATAGGTTAAGTATGGACATGAGTCTAAATTATACAGGCTAAGAAAAGCTTTATATGGTCTTAAGTAGGGTACCACTTGTGGAGGAGGTTTATGTATCTCAGCCTTATGGTTTTGTTTAGAGAGGATATGAGGCTTAAGTATATAGGGTTAAGAGGGGATATGTGTTGAGGCTTAAGTATATAGGGTTAAGAGGGGATATGTGTTGAGATATCGAGCTCATCTAGTGAGGCGATGGACACTGATGACCCACCTGGGGGATAGGCCCCACACTTACACCACCTGGGGGATAGGCCCCACACTTACACCACTGGCATGGTTGGTGAGATCATGGGTGATATGCGGCCAGTGGGATGACAGGCTATGTGACAGCCATTCTAGAGACTGGCATAGTTATAGCGCCAGCTCATTTAGTTGGTTTCACACTATAGAGAACCCTAGTATGCATTTGGTTGAGTACCTTTTCATAGTGTGTACTCTTATCTTTGTATATGGTGTGTTGAGTGTTGAGTGAAGAAGAAGAAGATTTTCAGCCTCTCACCTTGTGTGTTCTCTTTTAGGGTTTTATGAAGAGTGTGTGTGCTTGCAAGAGCTCAAGCTCTCTTCTCCCCTGCATCTTTTCATGGTATCACAGCCTGGTTCATGCTAAGGGCTAAGCTGCAAGCAAGAGAAGCATAGGAAGTGGTACGAGGGTAAGAGCTTCATATACTCTTCCCTACTTGTGTTGGCGACTACACCCTTGTCGGGAGCTCTACGGGAGGCACTAGCACATGATCTCTGATTGAGGAGCTTTCTTCGCGGGAGTAAAGCTATAGGGAAAATATAATGTCCTATCAGACATTTATCGGATAAATTTTTTTCGGTCGAAAACGCATTTTGAGCGCGTTACGACCTCCGTTTTTAGAAAGCATGCGATTTCGAGCACTGCGGGTAAGTCATCGATTCTCTGCAGAACTCTGTTTTAAGAATTGCAGGAAGACAGATTGGTTGCGCAGACATTGTGTGTGCTGCAAGAAGGTCAACAGTTGCCATTGGGTGTATGTATGCACATTGAGGTCACTGGTTGTGACATTTGAGTGTAGTACAGTACCGGTGCAGAAAATACAGCAGTTCGTGCAGGACAAACCAGAGTGCTGTTTCTGGTAAATTTGTGTATCTCGCAAGATGTCAAATGATGGCATAAACCAGATTGTTGCTGAGAAGCTTGATAAGAACAACTTCCATGCTTGGAGGTTCAGGCTGATAAATTTCCTGATGGGAAAGGGTTACTGGGACTACATAGAAGGTGAGCATGAAGAGGCACCGGAGATACCGAAGATCAATCTGACTGCTGCAAATGTGAAAGAGTTCAAGGATTGGAACTAAGGAGCCAGAAAAGTTATGTATTGGCTCTCTATTATAGGACACTATGATTGGGCACATACAGGATGCCAAGTCCCCCAAGGAGGTGTGAGACACCTTGGTAAAACTCTATGAAACGAATACCAAGGCACGAAAGATACAGTTGAAGAATGTACTTCATACTGTGTAGAAAAAGAGTATGTCTGGGAATGACTGAATTGAAGATAAAGGGTATTGTGGAATCCCTTGCATCTATTGGTGTTTCAGTAGATGATGATGATAAGGTGGAAGTCTGTCTACGTGGTCTCGGGCCACAATACAAGGCGTTCAAGACGTCTATTCAGACTCGGAAAAACATTTCCAATTTCATAGATTTGGTGTCTATGTTGATTATAGAAGAGAAGAGCTTGGGTGAAGATCAACAGTCTTCACAAAACAAAAACAGTTCAGAGCAACAGGCCTTCTACACAAGTTCAGGAAGAGGACGAGGTAGAGGAGGTCATGGACGCGGCCAAGGAGGTGGCCGAACAGGTAATCAGAATTATGGCCAGCAACAGTAACAACAACAGTCCCATAATTCACAACAACAACAACACGCAGGTGGAAGAGGCCAATTCAAAGGCAGGGGGAGTCAAAGAGGTCATGGAAATTGGCAAAGGAAGTATAATGATACACGTGGATGCTTTTATTGCGGTAAGCCTAGACATGTGCAAGCAGATTGTTATAAGAAGCAGGCTGATATGCAAAATGGAAAATTGCAGCAAAACAACTATGCATTCTCGAGCAGAAACAATGAGGATAATGAAAGGTTGTTTGTTATGCAGTATGTCGTTAATGCCATGTCTGAAAATGTTGAAGCAGCACATAAAGATGATGTATGGTACATTGATTCAGGTGCTTCGAACCACATGACAAGTCATGGGGAGTGGTTGAAGGAGATGAAAAACCTTGAAAGACCAGGTTTTGTGGAAACAAGGGATGACACTGCTCATCCAATTGCCCATGTTGGAGATGTGCCATTGTCTATGCAGGATGGCAAAGTGAAGTACTTTGCAAATGTACTTCATGTTCCGAACATAACAGAGAATCTGGTTTCAGTTGGCCAGATGATTGAGTAGGGTTTGTAGGTTAGGTTTAACCCTGATGGTTGTTATGTTGAAGACTTTAAAGACAAGTACAGGTTGGTTGCAAAAGGCAACAAAGTGGGCAGAATGTTTACATTGAATGCAAATATGCATGAAGTGAGTGCTGCGATGTTTGCAAATGGTTCAGGAATTGTTGCAGACACAGACATTTGGCATAAAAGAATTGGACATGTGAATGTGCAGAGAATGAAGTCTATGCAGACTAAAGGAATTGTGACAGGGCTGCCAAAGTTTAAAGTTGAAGATATGCAGAAAATATGTGAAGCATGCCGATTTGGAAAGCAAACAAAGCATGTATTTCCATGTGACAGAAATGTGAGCAGAAATGCACTAGATGTTGTGCATTCAGATGTATGGGGTCCTACGAAGACCACGTCTATGATGGGAGGCTGTAGGTATTATGTGACATTTATTGATGATGACCACATAAGGAAAGTGTGGGTATACTTCATGAAGGAGAAGGGTGAGGTGTTCACCCACTTTCAGAATTTCAGAGTTATGGTTGAAAAGCAAACAGGAAAATATGTAAAGTGCTTAAGGTCAGATGGAGGGAGAGAGTACATCTCCAATGAGTTCTTTGAATTTTTGTAGAAGAATGGTATTCGGAGACAGTTTACATGCAGATACACTCCGCAGCAAAATGGAGTTGCTGTGAGCGGAAAAACAGGCACATTGCTGAGATTGCGCGAGCATTGATGGAAGCGAAGAATATGCCACATAGCTATTGGGCTGAGGCTATTTCTATAGCAGTTTATATCATAAACAGGACTCCAACTATAGCCATACATGATGTAACTCCAGAGGAGAGGTTTACTGGGGCAGAAAACCCTAATTTGTCTCATCTGAAGGTCTTTGGATGCATTGCATATGTGCATGTGCCAGATGAGTTAAGAACTAAGCTGGATCCAAAAGTTGAAAAATGTGTGTTTATTGGGTATTCCCTTGAGCAAAAGGGATACAGGTGTTATAACCCTGCTACACGTGAGTTGAGGGTAAGCAGGGATGTTGTTTTTGATGAGATGAGCAGCTGGTATGCTACTGAAAAAGAAGCTGTTGGGACTGATGTGAGTGGAAATGTGGTTGCACAGAATGCAAGTCAGCAATCACAGTCTTTGAGTGGACAAGGAGAGTCCTCATCTAGTGGTTCAGTTTGATAGACCATGGAGTGGCAGGCTGCGTCTCATAATACTTGTAAGGTTTTCCCTTTCCAAAATAGGGAAAACACTTAAGATAGTCCACTAAGTCTTAACTTGGAGAAAATTTCCTATTTATCGACCTTGACCATGTAGAGATTCAAGGATACGATTCATAGGTAAGACTTAGTCCTATCCCGCAGGGGAAGCGTGATCTTCTAAAAGTCAAATCACCCACCACAGGGTAATTTATCATAAATTGGGTAACTACTAGACTTGATTTCTAGAGGCAACGCTTTTTTTCTCATCCATGCAAGGCACAGCCATTGACCTAGTCTTCTAGAATAGAGTTGCCCAAGAACCTAATTATCTAGCGTAGGGCTTTCACTTAATCTGTTGGAAAGCTACCCGACTAATCGGGTCCCGTCCGTAGGATGGTGCCATCGGGGCATTCCATCCTCCCACTTTCCACTCTACTCATGCGTCAATTTGTTTTCCTTAATTAAAGCCCTTTTCACAAGGTTTGTTAAGACAATCTTTTTACACAATACAATCATGCCAAAGACAAGATATATATATATAAAGTTTATACATGAATCAATTTCATACAAGCCAAACCGGCTCTCTTATTCTTTTCCTTTATTCTGTCGATGATCTAGAATTCGGCCTTCCAGTCCTAGGCAAAACCCTACAAGACCATACACCTCATCGTCGGTCGGCTCGTGAGGAGGACTCAAGCCGGCTTGTCGCCATCTCACGCTCCATCGCTCGATCCTCCCGCCCCTCAGAGGGATGTCTGCACACTAGGGTGGGCTTATTCACCGCACTAGCCTAGGCCCTCAGAACTAGGCAGCATCATAATCTCTCGCCTCAATCGAGGCGAACCTTATTCTCCCAATGGTATGAGGGATACCGTGGGCCAATCCTGGGCTTTGCTAACGATGTCGCCCTGCTACACAAGCACGGAACGGAGTTAGCATTGAAGCCAGGAAAAACTTGCACTCTTTAAAGATAACAATTTCAATGCAATTTATTAAATACAGCATCACACAATTCATAACTTCATACAATTTTATGTCATTATTTAAAAAAAAAAGATACACATTTATTAGCACTAATATAAAAAAAACGCTTCTTTAAAATATAACCAAGCTAACCTTGCCACCATTTCCTTGAGGAGCTTGTAAAGGGAGGGTCGGGGGCATCTTCCCTAATCTCGTTGTTGCGCGCTCCTCTTAGGGCAATATTATGATGTTTTCGGGAAGGGGCCATTTTTGATGGCGTCTTGTAGGGCTCGCTACCGCGGTTGAAACGCTTCAGTTGGATCTCAATTATGAGATCGTTTGCTCACCGTATAAGCAAAAGACTATAGCACACGAACCCTTTCTTAAGGCAAAAAACCCTTATTAAAGTCTACGCAAATGGGAGGGGGGGATTGTGAGATGTCCTTAAGACCAAAAACGTGGAGGAGGGCTGTGAGGGCTGCTGTAAGTCTCTTCACACGGGGGGGTGGGGAGGGGAGAAGAGTTAAGGACACTGCCTTCTAGCAAGAGGGGGATGGAGGAAAATTGGCTTATCTGAAAAGAGCCAAATGAGGGGGTGTGAGAGGGGTGGCTGCAAGGGGTGACTATACTACAGCAAGTACACTGCACAGGGACAAATGGCGGTACGGACGGCGGTACAACAAGGCATACGCTGCACAAAAATACGTGTAGCTTATGGAGCACCCCGGGGGTTTATATAGCTGAGGGGTATGGGTATGGGTACGAGGGCTACGCAAAGAAAGGACGAAAGGATGGTGTACCATCAAAGGCTATGGATCAGTGGCCCGCATGGATCTAGGAAAGGTACGGTGTCGGTTACCAGGGAAAGGAGTGGTACGCATGTACCTTATCTGGTCTAGGACAGCATGGGTGTCCACGTAGGGGTACGTGTGGACCACACAGTGGACGATCGTCCTTTGGTTCTTGGGCGGCCATCGTACGGGCATCCTAGTAAGTGTGTACGGTCCAAATTTTGGGGCGGAGTACCCAAATTTGGGACGCCCGCCTTGATTTGCGTGCCGAACCGCCCGGGGGGAGGCAATTTTTTTTTTTGGTCCGGAAGGTTCTCCTGGTCGTTGGGATTCAGACCGTTCGTCAATCGGACGCCCGGTCGTGCATTTATTAAGGTTTAAAGGTCGTCGTTTTTTAACTAAAATGACTGAAATTTGCGTATAAGCTTGATTCGGTGTCCGTTTTGGATGCTATAAAATCCTATATTAGGGTAAAATCGTACGCAGATTCCAAATTTGGGCTCAGAATTTGAAGATTCTAAGTAGAAATGACTCAAATAATAAAATCATTGATTTTTATATCATAAAAACTCATAAATTTATCTATTACATGAACATTTCTTTATTAGAGTGAAGATGGGTATGTTACATCCTTCCTCCCTTAAAGAAATCGAGATGTCCTCATCTCGTCATGAATTGGGGATAATCCCTTAAGAGTGTAGCTTCATCTTCCCAAGTTGCATCTTCTTCAAGGTAATCTTTCCACTGTACTAGATGTTCTGCAAGAGTTCTATTTCGGAGTTGCCTTTCCCTAGAATCTATGATGCTACTGGGCTGTAATTCAAGGATTCCTTGAGTAGGGATTACAACTTGATCATCATCAAGAATATGATCGAGACTGGTGGGTACATATGGTTTTAACAAACTTACATGAAATACATTGTGGATTTTGATATGGGCTGGGAGTTGGAGTTTATAGGCACTTTTTCCTAGACACTTGATAATTGTATAGGGACCACAATACCTAGGGCTGAGTTTCGTATATTTCCCAAGTGATAGAGAACTTCGTTTGGGTCGCACTCGTAGAAGAACTCTGTCTCCTTCCTTGAAGATCCTTTCAGACCTCTTAGTGTCAGCATAAAACTTTTGTCGATCTTGGGTAGCTTCAATATCCTTTTGGATTGCCTTGGTTTGTTCTTCCTCTTCGAGCATTTTCCTGGATGTCCCAACTCTTATGGTCAGATCAGAGAAATTTAGAGGAGACAAGCATTCTTGCCCATAGAGTGCTTTGAACGGTGACATTCCTATGCTCTAATAAGATGTATTGTAGGCAAATTCTACCAGAGGAAGGTATTGAATCCACCTTCTTGGTTCCCGTCCACAATATGCTCTGATAATGTCTTCAATTACTTGATTGACTCTCTCAATTTGGCCATCAGTCTCTAGATGATAAGCTGTGCTAGCAAAGTTGAGTTCCCAGGGCTTGAAATAAGGACTGCCAGAACTTTGAAATGAAGTCAGAATCTCGGTCACTTACTATCCTTTTTGGGAGACCATGAAGTTTGAGGACTTCCTTGATGAATATTCGAGCAACATCAAAAGCTTTGAAGGTCTTCTTCATTGGTATAAGGTGAGCTACTTTGGTAAGTAAGTCCACTACTACTAGAATGGAGTCATATCCTCCTTGAACAGTGGGGAGACTTGTGTGACAAAATCCATACTAATGCACTCCCACTTCATTTGGGGAATATCCAAGGGTTGAAGTTTTCCAGGCATCTTGACCCTTTCAGCTTTGATCCTTTGGCATGAGAGACATTGCTTCAAGTACCGAAGGACATCATTTTTCAAGCCTGCCCAATGAAAGCTCCTTCTTACGGCATTTAATGTTTTTGCATAGCCTGGGTGTCCTGAAGCAAGGCTATCATGAGCTTCATGGAGGATTAGTTTCTTTAAAGCAGGATCCTTAGGGATACATAGCCTGTGATTGAAGTAGAGGCTTCCTTCATGAGTGGAGTATCCCTTGATTAGATTCTTCTCTTTCTCTGAATTTCCCCCTTCTTCTACTAACTTCATCATCCTCTGATAATCTGGATCATGAGATGAAACTTCTTCCACTTTGACTAGTATGGGATTATTTGGCATTGAAATTGCACTCAAGAAAGATTTGCGGCTAAGTGCATTTGCTACCACATTATCTTTCCCAGGGCGGAATTTGATGTCAAAGTCATATTCTTGTAGAATTTCAATCCATCTCCTTTGTCGCATGTTGAGGTTAGGCTGGGTGAAGATCCACTTTAGACTTTTGTGGTCAGTTACAAGCTGGAATTTGCCTCCCAAGAGATAATGTCTCCATAAATTGAGGCAATGAACAATTGCTAAGAGCTCCAAATCATGGGTGGCATAATTTGCTTCATATTGCTTCAGCTTGCGGGAAGTATAAGCGACTGGTCTTCCTTCTTGGCCTAAGATACCACCAAGTGCTAGACTACTAGCATCAGTAACCACTTCAAATTCCTTGGCGAAATCAGGAAGTTTCAGGACTGGGGCAGAAGTAATAATGACCTTGAGCCGATCAAAACTGTTTTGATGGATTGGTTGCCACACTATTTTGCAATCCTTCTTAAGAAGATCCGTCAAAGGTGCAGCTACCAAGGCATAATCTTTGATAAAAATCCTATACCATCCCATGATTCCCAAAAACCCACGAAGTTCACGAACTGATTTAGGGGGTGGCCACTCCAGAATATCCTTGACCTTGGCGGGGTCTACTGAAATGCCATCTTTGGAGACGATGAATCCAAGATACTCAATTTGATGAGTAAAGAAGGTACATTTTCTCTTCTTGGCATAGAGTTTGTGTCTACGCAGCAACAATTGCAGAACTCTACGCACATGCTCCTCATGCTCTTCCATTGATTTGGAGTAGCTTAAGATGTCATCAAAGAAAACAAGCACAAATTCATCCAAGTAAGGATGGAATATATCTTGCATTAGGCGATTGAAGGTTGCAGGAGCATTGGTTAATCCGAATGACATTACAATAAACTCATACTGGCCATAACGGGTATTGAAGGCTGTCTTGGGTATATTTGCTTCCTTGACTTTGATCTGATAGTAACCAGACCTCAAATCTATTTTTGAGAAGACTTTGGCCCCATGAAGCCTGTCAAGAAGTTCATCGATGCGAGGGATAGGATACTTATTCTTGACAGTGACTTGATTTAGCCCTCGATAATCTATGCAGAGGCGGAGAGTTCCGTCCTTTTTTTGGAAAAGAACAGGTGTCCCCCAAGGAGAGCTACTGGGGCGTACGAATCCTTGCTCAATGAGTTGGGAAAGTTGCTCCTTAAGTTCAATGGCTTCAGGAAGGGACATTTTATAGGGCATTTTTGAGACGGGTTGAGCTCCAGGGATCACTTGGATTTCATGATCAACTTCTCAAGGAGGCGGTAGCCTTGTAAGCTTGTCAGGGAAGATGTCAGAGAATTCTTGGAGCCAAGAGGGTCTTGTCTCCTTACTAGGTTCAATGGCTTTGTTGAGCTTGACTAAGAAAACTTGCTGACCCTTACGTGTTCCCTTGAGAAGATGTTTTGCCTTGACTACCCTAGATTTAGGTTTTTCTGTTATCCCCTGAACAGATATTACTTGGCCATGCTCATTTTCAAAAGTGATACTCCCCTGGTTATAATGAATGCTAGCTTTGTTTGCAATTAACCAATCCATCCCAAGGATTCCATCATAAATTCCTAATGGCAAGACTCTAAAGTGGCCATGAGTTTGCTCATTACCCAGCTCAAAATCAAGGTTTCCTATAGAGTGGCGAGATACTACTTCTTTCCCACCACTGGATAACTCTACAATCATTCTTCTAGCTGTTTTTTGACCCAAGTTTAATTTTTGCAAACACCTAGGAGAAAGAAATGAATGGGTACTGCCACAATCAATCAAAAGCTGAAATGGCTTACCGTGATGAGTGGCTGGGGTTTGGATTACGTACGGGCACCCTAGTAAGTGTGTACGGTCCAAATTTTGGGGCGGGATACCCAAATTTAGGATGCCCGTCTCGATTTGCATGCCGGACCGCCGGGGGTGTTTTTTTTGTCCGGGAGGTTCTCCTCGTTGTTGGGGTTTAGACTGTTTGTCAATCGGACGACCGGTCGTGCATTTATTAAGGTTTAAAGGTCGTCGATTTTTAACTAAAATGACTGAAATTTGCGTCGTATAAGCTTGATCCGGTGTTCGTTTTGGATGCTGTAAAATCCTGTATTAGGGTAAAATCGCACGCAGATTCTAAATTTGGGCTCAGAATTTGAAGATTCTAAGTAAAAATGACTCAAATAATAAAATCATTGATTTTTATACCATAAAAACTCATAAATTTATCTATTACATGAACATTTCTTTATTAGTGAAGATGGGTATGTTACAATACCAGTCCTGCAAATGTGATTAGTACATTACATAAAGGCAAAGAGAAAGTGGTTGAGCCCCTGAGTATGCCTGACATTTTTGCAGGGCATTCTCATGTTGATGGAGAGTCTAGTGGCTCAGAGATGAGCCTTGATGAGGAGCTTGGGATACCAGCTATATGAGAACACCTGGTGTAAAGAATGCTATGGAAGCCATGAATGCAAAGCTGCAAAGATTTGGGAGAGTGAAGAATCATGTGCAGAGGTTTACCTATGATGGTTATGTGGCACATCACTATGCATACATGGCAAAAGTTATACAGGTTGTAGAGCCCACATGCATTGATGAGGTTGTTGAAAATGTGTGTTGGGAGAAAGCTATGGATGAGGAGATGGATGCACTATATGGAAATCAGACTTGGGATTTAGTGCAATTGCCTGAAGGCAAGAAAGCCATTGGATGCAAGTGGGTGTACAAAGTAAAACATAATAGTGATGGAAGCATAAGTAGGTACAAGGCTAGATTGGTAGCCAAAGGATATGCGTAGACATATGGCATTGACTATGAGAAAACTTTCAGCCCAGTTGCCAAGATGGCAATAGTGAGAGTTGTGATAGCAGTGGCTGCGTCAAAGCAATGGTCTTTACATTAGATGGATGTAAAGAATGCATTCTTGCATGGGGATTTGCAGGAAGAGGTGTATATGTTGCAGCCACCTGGTTATTATGAGGATGTGAGTCACCTCGAGCATGTTTGCAGGTTGAAGAAAGCCTTGTATGGCTTAAAACAAGCACCAAGAGCATGGTCTAACAAGATTCCTAATTATCTTGTGACTATTGGCTTTCATGTAGCCAATGCAGATTTCTCGCTGTATGTGAGACACAGTGATAGAGGGGCTATGCTTGTTGTCATCTATGTAGATGACCTGATCATTCGGGGGACCATGATGCAGAGATCTTTGATGTAAAGATCTTGCTTAAACAGAAGTTTGAGATGAAGGATCTGGGGGAGCTAAGATATTTCTTGGGCATTGAGGTGATTAGGTCACCACATGGTATTGGATTACCTACAGAGAGACAGTATGGCTTGGACATGTTGTCCAAGTATAGTATGACAGGCTGTAAGCCTATCTCAGTGCCATTGGATCAGAATGGCAAGTTGAGTGCAGATTCAGGAGAGATTTTGGAAGATCCTACTATGTATAGGCGCATAGTAGGGAGCTTGATCTACATGACGATCACCAGGCCAGATTTGAGCTATGCTGTTGGGTTGGTGAGTCAGTTTATGTAGGTTCCTCAGAAGCCGCATTTGAATGCATTGAGACGCATACTGAGGTATGTGAGGTCTTCTTTACATTGTGGACTATTTTATGAAACTAGGATGATAGAGATATGTGTACATGGGTACACAGATGCTGATTGGACTGGTAGTATCTCAGATAGAAGATCTACTAGCGGCTTCATGTTTTCTTTGGGGAGTGCTGCTGTGACTTGGAGCAACAAGAAGCAGCCTACGGTTGCTCTATCCAGTAATACAGAGGCCGAGTACAGAGGTGCTGCTATGGCAGCATGTGAGGTAGCTTGGTTGAGAAAGCTACTTGCAGATTTGGGTCTATCAGTGGATATATATGCAGTGGATTGGTTTTTAACATTATTAGAGCTTGCACTTTATGGGAAATTTGGACCAGCAGAAATGAAATCGTGTTTTTGAAGACTACTTGTATAAATGTATTTGCATGTGTTGGTCTATTTATAATGTAAATAAAATCTCGTATGTGGAGCTGGATGTGCTGATTCAAAACTTACAGAGGAATATTTCATAATTATGTCCCCATTATCTTGGCAGAGCTTCATGCATACTAGGGGTTGTTCCCTAATGTGGTCTTGCTGGATGCAGGTGAGATGCTGGATTGAGAAGAAAAGGCCTCCTAGATTTGGGCCCAAAACATAGAGATGGTACTGTAAGGAAAAGCAAGTGGATTGAGAAGAAAAGGCCTCCTAGATTTGGGCCCAAAACATAGAGATGGTACCGTAAGGAAAAGCAAGTGGATCATACTTTCGTGGCCTTTATTGAGAACCCGGTTGGTACAAGAGCTACTGTTGAGGTGTGGTCAAAACACGGAGGGCTGCTGGAAAAACAATCTCCTCGGGGGGCTATACTATTGAGGCTATGATGGAGGCTTGTTTATTCCTTGGATATCAAATTTCTTGGGATGAATCCAGTTTTTAATGTGAAGATTTAAGATGGGATTTCCTTTGTAAAATTCTAAACGAGATAAAAAAGGAGTAGAGTAGTGTGGATATGGGGGTAATAGAGGATGTGAGAAAGTCGAGTGTGGGTGTGATATATGTTGATGGTTTGACTTTGAATAGTTAATATAAATACTTTATTGTTCCAAAAAAAAACTACTACCCAAGAACATTAGTTATTTTTCTCTCATTTATTTTATGCTATAAAAAACTACTACCCAAGCACATAAGTTATTTTTTTCTCATTTATGAGAAGTCTATCATATTTTCCTTTTTATATAGACTGGTCTCTCTGACATTTCTGATGGCATGATCATCCTTTGCAAGCCCTTGACCTGCGTAGGGTTAGCAGACAATGGCTAGCCTAAGGACTAAGTGCCACGGGGTCTTAAAGACCATTGTCAGATGATATCAATGGATGGCATTAATCAAAAATGTGACGCCCTTTTTGGACCATCAGATAAAGTAAACTAGGGTCAATAAACTAGGGCCAATAAACTAGGGATGAAAAACATAGAATATAATGGCTTGAAACCATATGGTTTCATTGCTTGAAGGTATAGTGTGGTGGTAAGATGTTTTCTGTGGTGACCCGAGGTCTAGAGTTCAAATCCTCTTTTGCACATAACATTTTGCTCCAAAATTTTCTAAGTTCCAAACCCAAATTCACCCTCATTCCATGATGTAAACTAGGAAGTAAACTATGCCCGCTTAGTAAACTAGAAAGTAAACTAGGAAGTAAGCTGGGATTGCTTAGTAAACTAAGAAGTAAACTATGCCCGTTTAGTAAACTAGGAAGTAAACTATGATTGCTTAGTAACCTAGTTTACTGGCCCTAGTTTACTGACCCTAGTTTACTTTATCTGACGGCCCAAAAAAGGCGTCACGATTTTTGATCAATGTCATCCATTGATATCACCTGACAAGGGGCTTTAAGACCCCGTGGCACTTAGTGGCTGGCCAGCTTGTTCCATCAGAATGTTCAAAGGGGTTATGTGCTGGCTTGTTCCATCGGAATGTTCAGAGGGATTATCCAAATGCTGTGCAAGATGGGTCAACTGGACAAGGCACTGGATGTGCTTTCTTGCAAATGGAAACACCCCATGGAAGAAATCACCATCCGACACCTTCCACCTAGAGTCAGTGGGGGTGGAGTCCAAATGGCACACATCTTCCAGCAGCCACTCTTGGAGCCAGAGACCTCAAAGTAATAGAGCTCTTCTCCTATGCCGAGTGGGTAGGAATGTGTAAGCATGATGGAGTATTGGCTAGGGTCCTGATCATCTAATGCCATGTAGATGTTACAGGGGGAATACTCCCAGGGGTGGGGGAAGCACCTTCACAGAACCTGTGAGGCAATTGAAGATGATGATAAAGTAGTCATTGATAGCCCCTAGCCTACCTAAAATTACACACATAAGGCCTCCTATACTGGCTAGGAGGAGAATGGAAAGATTAGAAAATCCACAAAGAGCAAGACACTTACTCTCTCTAATGGCCAAGTCCAAGTAAAGACGAGTTTGCAATGGCTACGGTTGGTGGGCAGAGGAAATTGGAAGAAGGGACTCTCTTTCTCTTCTTGGTGGCTGTAGCTAATCTGCTCTAATTTGCTTCTATAGGCCATAAAGTCCCAGCTTTTATAGTAAAACTTGGGTCAAGCCAACAAACCAATATTCCTCCTCCTCAGTCTTTGGATCCTTGAGAACCTCCCTTGCCTTGTCTAACTGTCTTCTCCTAGACTGCCATCTAGGTTATAGGGGAATTCGTATGATCTCAAGGAAGCCAGGTCATGGTTTGCATAAGCATTCTATTGCCATGGGTTTTAACGAGAGCAATGCAAATAGCACCCTCTCCTATAAGGCACATTGTTTTGGTTATTCTTTATACGAATAACCTTATATTAATAGACAATAATGAAATCTTCTTTGCTAAAGTTACAGCTCAACTCTCATCAAAATTTTGAGATGAATAATTTAGGTACTTTTTGCAATTTGTACATCCCAAAGTCTTACTACTTTTCAATAAAAGTACATTGGAATCAAAATTTATACTTTACATACATTCTTCGAATTGAAATTTGTAGATCCCGAAGGCTACTACTCCAATCCCGTGCCATTGTAGGCTTCTCTTGTAATTCCAGACCCAAGAAGAAAATAGTAACCAGAAACCTATTTTTTGTTATAACAATCTCCTGCTCAATCTGAGTCACAAAATCCAGTCACACGGAATCACCCAATGTGTAAGTGATGCTATACCCAATGGTACCTTTGATATACTTTAACACCTACATCCCTTCCAATGGTACTCTCAGGGCTGATTTAAGAACCCGCTAAGGACACCAACTGCAAAGCTCATGTGAGGCCTTGTATTACATAGAAAAAATCAAACTCCCCACCAACTTCCTATACTCCTTTATATCTACAAGTGGAGAAGCATCTTCCATAGAAAGCTTTGCATCAACCTCCGTGGTGGGAGTAACCATTGACTTACACTTAGCCATGCCAAATGTCTTCAAAATTTCTCCTACATACTTTTGTTGAGAAATAATTATATCTGACTCTTATAGACATCAACCCCCAAATAAAAATATATAAGGTCGTCGATCATTTCAAACTCTAAACTTAACATCTCCTATGTTTGTCGGATCTTTTCTTCATGGTTTCCCATTCATAATAAGGTCATCCACATATAGGACAATGATCATGTACCTATCATGCTCAGAGAAAATATACAAATTTGCATTTGATGGGATTTTAGAAAGACCAATACTTACAAAGAAAGCATCCATTGGGCAAAATTTTGACTCCAACAGGGCCCTCTAAGAAGAGCCATGTCGTCACTTTGTTGGAAAAAAGAGGGCAATGGTAAACTTTATGTACCTTACATCACCCCCTCCCCCATGTGACATACCATTGAAAATCCCTTGAAAAGTAGATTATAAGTCTACTACCTCCAACAAATTTAGAGTTGATATGCTCAAGTTACACCTTCCCCACTAAAAGGTAGATTTCAGCCATGTTACATATATGCTCACGTTACACCTTCCCCACTAAAAGGTAGATTTCAACCATGTTATATATATGTCATAATTATAGGAATCTACCTTTATTTGGTGGAAGGTGTAAGATTCCTCCCCAGCCCCTCAAGATGTCCAATTTCTTCCCCTGTAATCAATCCCCTTTTCAGAATAATAAAAGATCTTGTTTCTACCTGTTTTTGGACTAGAGAGAGAAAATATTCTAGAGAGAGATAATTCAAATTTTAGATATCTTTGGATGGAAAAATATCCCTTCTTATTCAAATAAATTCCCTTTAAATAGAAGTTTAAAAAGAAATTCCGAAGGTGCATTAGAAATAAAATTAATGTGCACAAAAGACCTTAGCCTAAGGGCCCCTGTTTTCAAAAAATTTTGGATTAAGGTCCAAACAAAGGTTTGACAGGCCAATGAGATTAATCAAAATGTAGGGAGGAGATAAATTGAAGAAAAAAAGAAACCCTCCCCAAAAATGAGTAAATGCTCACATAAGATGAAGAGTGGACTAAGGACTAAAGAAAAGAATTAAAAAACTGAATTTTGACACCTCAGTGTGGAGATCTCCCCTCATGAAGTAGGCACGTTTTTCTCATCATTACTCCTAATTTTTAATCAATAAAATGAGATATTTTCATCTCTCCTCTCTCCTGTTTCAAATCTAGATCCAAAAAGTAAGCTGAACTGATCCAAAAAGCAAGCTGAACTGACCTAAAAATGGTAAAAAATTGACCAAACTGATCTGGAAAATTCTAGAATCAGTTTGCTTGGTTAGAGGCTCACTTTTTCTTGTAAATAGAAGCCTCTCCCTTTTGTAAAAGATTAATGGTGTTTATGCACTGTTACTCTACTCCTGTCGTCCTGAGCCATCCACATTGATTTTTTTTAATAATTCAATTGTTTTTAGCCTAATCCTCTCCAAAGTGAATTGGTGGCCACTATTGCTTCAAACAAGAGTAGAACCCTCAATCCCTCAAGCCAAAGGAGAGCTGACAAGCTCCATGTAAACTAATTTTCTTACTTTGTTTACGAATTTTAATGAAAAATCTATGGTTTTCTTGATTTTTATGTTTTGCAAATGATTGAATTAAATTCAAATACTATGCCTTTGATGAAAAGGCCACCCCCTTCTCTTCTTTACATTCCAACTTTTCTCAATCCTAGAAAGATTAACTAAGTGATTAATTAAACTCTTCTTATTGTTTACTCTCTTGAATTTAGAAAATTGTGTAGATTAGAGTTTTATAATTCTAAATTGGGTTAATTAAGTTAAGTGAAGAAAGATAAAAATGAGAAATGGTCAGCCACAAAGGAGGTTATGGCAAAATTTTTTAGAATTTTGTGAAAAAGAAAGTTGTTTTTATGTTATTCCAAAAGAGTAATTCTCACCATTTTTTGCATCTAAAGGAAATATTCTAATTACTCCATGTACATATTCACCTATGAATATGCATGGATATCACTGATATTTATTATTAAATTTGATTTCTGTGCATAGAAAGATGCATAATGGATTTTTTTATTACAAAAGTGTTATTCTTATTAAATTTGATTTTTATGCATAGAAAGATGCATAAAGGAAATTATTTTAAGCCGTCTCTCATACTACTACTACTTGTTAGTAGAGTACCAAGTCTACATAAGTCATCTCTCTAGCCATTTGGCCGCATTTGGTTACCATCTAATGTCTAAATGGGGGAGTGTCGGCAGGTGCCTGGGTGCTCATAGCTACTCCTCATATAAGGGGCCTTAAAAATTAGAGCACATCCATCATCCACACAGGAACGACACAAGATCGGAGCATTGAGAAAATGCTTTTCCAATAACCATCTGCATGTAGCCTAATTTGGCATGATGCTAAATCTTCCTAAGTTGTATCTTAACCATGAAACCACCCATGGCCATCTTGATGTCATAATCAGATCTGTCAAGGTTGGGTGTCTGTGGTGCTGCTCCTGCATAAAATAATTTCTCCTCATAAAGGGTCCTTAAAATATAGAGTTAGCTATAACTTCCATGCAATCACATAAATGAGGGTGAAGTATTAATATCCAACACCTTATTTCAATAGGTGAACTTTCCTTTTGATCTAATATCGATACAATAAAGATGTTGCTCTATAGTAGATCTGTCCCTAGGGCATGTTTTATCCCGTATAGCACCTTATTTCAATAGGTGAGCTATCTTTTTGATCTAATACCGATTCAATAAAGATGTTGCTCTATAGTAGATCTTTTCCTAGGGCATGTTTATCTCGTATAGCACAATCTTGAATTTGTACGATTTTTAATTTGGAATTGGGGATCACATGCCTTATGTGTTAGAATTAGGGTTAGGGTTGCAACAATGCACACACACAAGATAAAGAAGCTTGAGAGCACAAAAACTCACTAGATTAGAATGAACAAATGTGTGTTAGATACAAGAGATAAGTACACACCCCAAAATGAGTAGATAAGAGGGTGTACATACGCATGGGGAAAAAAACCTCCTAGTGAGGGAAAAAGTGCCACAGCGGTCCTAAATGTGTTCACATACATCACTACCATATAATGCTACAAACCCTCCCTGGAGTGATGATGTGAACATGTACAGGGTATGGCTGATCAATCTGAAAAGGCAGTAAGCAAAAAGCTTTACGAAAAGCTTGGAACTTTTCACGAGGAAGAGCCTTCGTGAATAAATTTGCCATGTTGTCATGTGTAGGCACATAGACCAAGCTGATCTCTGTTGCAAAGAGTCTTTCCTTGACATAGTGGTAATGCACCTAAATGTGCTTAGTGCGAGCATGAAACACTGGGTTCCTCGCAACTGGTAATGCGCTCTGGCTGTTAGTGATAATCGTAGTGCTATAGACGACTGTCCAACACCCAAATCAGCCACCATAAGACGTCTGAGCCACACACACTCAACTGTAGCTAATAAAAGTTGCCATGTACTTAGCTTCACAGAAGCTGGAAGTGGCCATTGTAGGCTACTACTCTCTTACTGAGCCATCATATACATGAATCACCAAGGCGAAAGCAAAACCCACTAGTGGACACTCGTGTGTCATAACATCCTACCCAATCTGAATCACTGAAAGCATACAGCTGTGACTCACCCCTCTTTGGATAAAATAATCCAAAATATTGAGTGCCTTGTAAATAGCGAAAAACTCGCTTAACAACATGCCAGTGCTTTGTACCTAGGCTATGCATAAATTTGCTCAACTGTGAGACCGCATATTGTATATCTGGCCTCGTGTTACACACATAAAGAAGGGATCCAATAGCCTGTTGATACAAACTAGCATCAAAAGAGTCTCCTGCATCTTGAAGATTAAGTTGAGCACCTGTCTCCATAGGTGTAGACACAGGTTTACACTCTTCAAGATTAAACCTCTTCAATAGTTTCTGTATATATTTAGACTGCAACATAACAATGCCATCATTGCGTTGCATAAACTAAATCCCCAAATAGTAATGCAAGGGTCCCAAATTTGATATCTCAAATGATGACTGCAAATCAACCTTGAAGGCTGAAATTTGATCTATATTAGGTCCCGTGAGCAGCATGTCATCAACGTATAGAACGATGACCAAAAATGTGTCCTTACTCCTCTTCACATAGAGGGCACTCTTTGTTGGACTGTTGCAAAAATCATTTGTAACCAAGTATGCATGAATCTTTTCATACCATGCTCTAGGAGCTTGCTTAAGGCCATCAAGATCCTTTTTCAACCTGCATACTTTAGACTCTTCTCCTTTCACAGCAAAACCAAGAGGCTGCGATACATACACCTCCTCATGTAAATCACCATTCAAGAATGAGTCTTAATGTCCAACTGATGTACATTCCACCCATGATGTGCTGCCAAAGCAATGAGACACCTAATGGTAGTCATACGAGATGTGGGTGCAAAGGTCTCATCATAATCAATGCCCTTTTGTTGGGCATACCGACAAGTCTGGGGCCTTGTAGCAATCAATGCTACCATCTGCTTTGCGTTTTAACTTGTAAACCCACTTAGTACTGTGACATGAAAAATTGATATCTTTCATTTTCAATTTTGTGCATATTTTGATGGTTTCCCAATGGTAATAAGGTGGAAGCTTGTCCAAGAAGATTGCGGCGCCCACAATGGAATAACAGCGTGGTGATGCGGTGGCTTGGCGGCTACCATGATAACAGCATTCTATTTTCAAATATAATGGTTTTAGTTAATTTAGGGTGCACACATTGTAAATGCCACAAGTATGCTTGATAAATACTTTTGTATAGTAGATAGGCTAGTGATGTAGAAAATAAAAGTGGGCCTTCATGCTCACATGGATTTTAATTGTATTATTAATATAGTATTCACCATAAGGCTACAAGTTGGAGAGTGTGGAAGGCATGTGGAGGAGTGTGTGTAGGTGCATAATTGGGAAAGATTCTTCTAGAATGCCTACATGGAAGAGGAGAATTCCGCTATGTGTAAGTGGGATCTCCACCTACATGCCACTTAGACTTGGCTATTATCTCATCACACTTTCAAAGTCAAAAAGTCTTCAATTTAATAATCAATAGAAGACTTAGCCTAAGAGGACAATTGATGGTGACATCTACCCTTATGTCACTCAAGGGTTGAATATTTTTATGTTGTAATTTGTAACAATGGAAGAGAGGGTGATTCTCCACCTATAAAAGGAGCCCTCCTCTCCCTTTCAAATAAATGAATGAAGCCTCCTCAATTGAGCATTTTATGTCATTGCCATTCTCTTATCTTCAAACCCTTATTCAAACACTCTCTTTATATGTGAATGTCTCATTTAGCATTAGCTCCTCATGCTTAACCCAATTTTGGACCTCTTTGATGATTCATGATAAGTGGGATAAGGAGTTATTATCTTGGTGGGCCTGTGACTTCTCAAGGTAGCCCTTGCCTTATTGCCGCCCTCCTTTGGAGGTACCAATGGTTTTAGCGATAATGAGCATGTGGAAAGACTTTGGGGACCATAGGTAAATCTTTACGATTGTCTGCTGAGCAATGTTAACCCTTACCAACTTGAATCATGAAGGAGATGAAAGGCAAGAGGCTATGTGAAAATTGAGGTTTCATGCAAAGAGAGGGAAGTGCAGTTTTTGTGGTCTAATACCCAAATTTCAATCGGTAATCATCACTCGAGTATTGGTTTCTAAAATTGATCATATGGCTAGGAAGCTCTTTATATGCTCTTTCCACTCATGTAACTAATTTCTTAATTCTTTACTTCATTGATGATCAGAATTTCTCCCAAACTAGCTCTGGAAGAAGTGGTGCGGAGCACTCTGTTACCTTTCCCTTACCACGGTCTTGAATTGTCGTTGGGGTGGCAACATTTGGTTTGCAAGGTTTCACAGGTGATGTAGAGGGATTCAGCTTATGTTTAGGGACCCAAATCTGGTCATACCCTTCGTAGTACCCTTGGGCTACTAACAATTTTTTAGGAATCCAACATGATGTTACGTTGCCTTTTCTCGGGCAGGTAGCTGCTTTCCTTCTACGAGGCTTCTTGTCTGAACGAGATTGAGCAGGGGAGGTAGCTATTAACGAAGCTTTTGGGACCCATTTATATGTACTCTTTGGTATAGTAAGCGGAGCCTTGGGAGACCACACTGCTTGTTTCCACTCTTGGCGTTGAAGCGTTAGAGGGGTGGCAAGTAATCAAAGATGGTTTTGCCGCTTGACTTTGTGATTTTTTGTTATCTAGCATTTTGTCCAGAGTTGATGACTTAGGTGCGGGATTTTGAGCAGTCAGCGGGTTCTTGCGTTGTAACTCGCCTAGTTGCCCAATCAATATTGCACTTGGTGGCTAACATCCATTTACGCCCTAAGTTTACAGTCCCCTCCATGGTACCAGCAGGCATAACCATAAAGCTTTGAATTACGGCCCCCTTGTCATAGGCAACCAGAGTGTGCAGAATTCCTGAGACAGGGGTTTTCTTCTTGTTGATACCTTTGACTTGGATAACACTCTTGGATAAAGGTGGTTTTCCAAGTTGACACCACACTCCATATGATAACAAATTGTGTTGAGCTCCTGTATCCAATAATGCATTATACAGCACCTCTCCATAAGGACTCTGTAACTCAATTGGGTATCTTAGAGGCGGGTCACATTCCAATGAATCCTCTTCTGCCTCCTCGAAAAATGCTTGTGTAATCCCCAAGTTGGCTTCTCATTGGCGCCTAACACGCTATTGCCGTTCTTTGGCTTCAACTCTTGCTTGTATCTTCTTAAGCTCAGCTTGTTCTTTAGCTGCCTTCTTCTGATGGATTGCATGTAACTCCTCTTGGCTCAGGGGGTCATAGTATCTTTTGAATTTACTCCCGTTAAGGAATCCAATGGTTTCAACTCCGTCGAGAGTCTCCACTTGGATGGTACCTTGCGAGGTAATTTCACATACTCTGTACGGTCCCTTACCAGCATATTTGAGCTTCTTCTTTTCGTTACGCACTCCATACATTATGACTTTATCCCCAACTTTGATGTCCTTGTCTTTCAGGTGGCGATCAAACCATTTTTTCCTTCTATCCTTTTCCACAAGGGCATTGTACACCGCAAATTGTCTTTCTTCGTTTAGCCGCTCAAGGACATACAAACGCTCTACTAAGGGATTACCATCCCAACCCTCTTGAGTAGCAACACGAAGACTAGGAATGACAAATTCCCACGGCATGACTGCTTCTTGGCCATATACCATCTTGAATGGTGTGCAATTAATAGGCACTTTGTACGCAGTACGATAGGCCCATAAAGCTGTCGCTAAGCTTTAGATCCCAATCCGTGCAATGAGCTTCAACAGTCTTTGTCAAAACAGAGATTAAGGTTTTGTTGGTACTCTCGGCTTGGCCATTTGCTTGTGGATAATAAGGAGTAGATTTATAATGGGATATCATGAAATTTGTTGTGAGCTCCTTAATCACTTCATTTATAAAATGCGTACCATTGTTGCTCACAAGTTCAAAAGGACAACCGAAGCGTGTGATTATATTTTCAAAGAGGAACCTGGCTGTTGTCCTCGCATCTGCCTTATGTGTAGCTTTCGCTTCAGCCCATTTGGTCATATAGTCAGTGGCCACAATAATATAGCGAGATTGTGTGTTGCGGGCCGCTGGGCTAATTGGACCTACAAAGTCTAAACCCCACTTTTCAAATGGTTGGTTTACTTTAATTGGATGTAGGGGCATCTGATCGTTCCGTTGGGGTTTCTTGTATCGTTGGCATTTGCTGGGGTTTCTTGTATCGTTGGCATTTATTGCAACCCTTTACAAAAAGTGATGCATCTTGGAACATAGTGGGCCACCAATACCCTGATTGTAAGATCTTTCGCGCAGTTAAGTCTCTTGAGAAGTGACCACCGGCTATGCCCATATGTGCCTCTTGCAAAATGTATAGATACTCATCCTCTCGGGCACAATGCCTAAGAACGTCATCCTTTCCTCTTTTATAAAGAGTCCCGGCTATCAGGCAGCAATAGGGTTCGCATTCCTTGATCAGCTTTCGAGCTAGATCTTTACGAAGCTCCTTGGGTGGAAAGCCATTAACCAAAAAGTTAACAATCTTCTCACTCCATTCAAGCATTGTCTCCATCATGAACAGGAAAGTGTCAGGTAAGTCATCATCAACTCCCGTAGGAGCTTCACCATTAGGTATGCGAGACAAATGATTAGCCATGACATGTTTTTTTCCAGGTCTCACAACAACAGTGAAATCAAACTCAAGAAGAATCAATAACCATCGTGTGATTCTTCCTGTGGAGCATGGTTTGTTTACCAGATACAACAATGCTTGATGATCCACATAGAAAACAAACTTGGTGGCAAGGAGGTAATAACGAAATTTCCTTACTGCATATATCATTGCCAACCCTTCTTGCTCCGTAGTGGTGTAGTTCATCTCAGCATCGTTCAACTGGCGACTGTGGCAAAGCTAATGGGGTAGTCTAGTTTGTGTTCTCCAGGTTGAGTTAACACACACCCAATAGCAAAGTTTGATGCATCAATATGCACATGGAAGATTAAATCCCAGTTAGGCATTCGCAAGATTGGAGCACTCGCCAAGGCCTTCTTTAATAGCTCATATGCACGGTCACAATCTTCGGTCCAAATAAACTCGATGAGAAGCTTATACAATGGTCGAGCTATCTCAGCGAAGAATAAAATAAACCTTCGATAATAACCAACATGGCCCATAAAGCGTTGGACTCCCTTATAGTTGGTGGGTGGGGGCAATTCCAGAATGATCTTGATTTTACTCTCGTCTCGGTGGAAATCCCATTTTTGGACACTACACCTTTCAAATATTTTCGTAAACACATCAAGTGCTCGTCCCAAGAGGAATGGACACAAAGATCATCTAAGAAAGCTTCACAAAAGTCCCTTAGATATTCCTTAAAGGATGTGTTTATCAATCGTTGGAATGTTGCAGGTGCATTGGTCAAGCCAAAGGCCATGACACGAAAGGCAAACACTCCAAACTCCGTGATAAATTCTGTTTTAGCTTGGTCCTCTACTGTAATTATGATCTGATTATAACCAGAGTACCCATCTAAAAAGCTATATGCCTCCTTGCCTGCAACTCTTTCAAGCACATGTTCAAAATACGGCAAGGGGTAATGATCCCTTCTGGTGGCTGCATTAACCTTTTCGAGATCAACGCACACTCTGAGTTTCCCATTCTTCTTTGGTACGATGACTATCGGAGAAACCCATTCTGAGTGCTCAATAGGGTATATGAATCCACATTTTATAAGCTTTTCAATTTCCTCTTGTACAATCTTTGCATACATGGTAGGGACGTTGCTGGACGGGTTTAGCATGCTAATCATTGGAATCGTGTGTTGCACCACACAGAGGGTGGAACACCCTTCATATCATGATATGTCCAAGCAAATATGTCTTTGAATTCCTTAAGAAGCCTCGAGTGTAGCTTCCTCCGTCTGGGTGAGGTCTTGAGTAATAAAAACTGGGTTAGACTCCTCACATGGATCTGCTAGTTCTATCTCTTAACTACCGCCGGGCCATCGTAGACACCACTACTCCCATTGGTAGGCGTTCGTTGGGCTTTTGTGTAGACCACTTTACGTTCTCCTGTGGTAAATGATTTGAAATGCTCGGGTGCGGGGTGTAAGTCTACTGGTTCTTGTTGTGCCAGACTTTTTTCTTTTAATTCCGCATCCTTTTGTTGCTGAGCTAACTCTTGGTTTTGCCGCCTTCTCGCAGTACGCCTTAGTTTTGGCTTCTCTTCGATTTCTAATTGGGCGATGTCATGAGGTTGCGGAATACACCACATGACTTTTTGGAGGTATTGTCCCCAATTATCCGCCGCTAACTTCCGATGAGCGTCAATAGCTCCTACATAACTAAGCCATTCTACAATGGATCTCTCTTTGTTTATTGTAGTTCGTACATTAGCTCGATAGTGTTGTCGTTTATGTCTCGTTTTCTTCTTACCAAGTTTTTGATTTTTGTTTCTATCAAATTTGGACTCACTTGGTCGATCTTCAGTTGTGTCCCCCTCACTCTCGGATGAACTGCAGGAGGTCACTGTCCTAGGTCTTGAGCACGTTGCTTCCACACTTGGGTGAATATTTGATTCATCCCCCCCATCAGGCTCAGAGTCAGTTTCTTCTTGAGATTTAGACTTAGAATTGCATTGGTTAGAGTCTTCGCTACTTTCAGGGTCAGGGGAGTTTGCCACTTTCTTGCCACCATCAGGAGTCAAGTGCATAACACCTATCATGTTTACTGGTACTAACGGTGCCATATCTTGCCCCTCAGGCATTACCCAACTTGTGTCTCTATTTCCCCATGTGTCTATGGTTGCCGCTAGGTGTACCCAATCCACGTTATCCGACTCAGTCATACCCGATAGGACATCCATATAAGGAGAATCTTTCCCATCATCAGTCTCTTTTTTGCATGTATAGCAATACTTTAATGGGGCTGAGTGAATGGTGGTATCCGATCGATTATCGATGATAACCTTGCTTCCTAAAGGATGCGCGCGACCATTCTCAAGATCAACTCGAATGACAAAGTCCTGGAATTGTAGGTAGACATGGTTTTTCGACCAGTCATGCACCATTTATGCTTCCCTCATGAAAGGACGTCCTAAGATCATTTGATATGACATAGGATGCTTGGAGAAATCCATAACAATGAAGGTATGTCTTACCTTGTATCCCAGAACCTTGATCTTGAGGTCCCTTAACATCCCAATAGGTTTAGCAATAGTTCTGTTTGCCATCTTAACCACTATGTTTGTGACTTCGAGGTGTTCTTGAGGGTTTTTGGCCCACGTGGCTTGTCTTGGGGAGTCTCAGTCAGTTTGGGTGGCCGAGAGGGCATTAGCTGACTTGGTTGTGGGACCGGGGGAGTTTCCTTTTGTTTTCCCTGATTTATGTATTCACTTGATTCTCCTTCGTTGAGCTCCCGAGTGGGTTCCTCCCTTAAATTAGTGGCTTTGGTCCCCATGGTTTCTATTAAATCAGAATCATCTTTCGGATCATTCATATACACGGGGTCGTCTCCTGTTCCTATATTAGTCTTTGAACTAGGCTTGGAGTTTGTGGCATTAAGCGATCTCTTCCGTCGCATTTTCTTTTTCTTTGCTCGAGCAATTGATATAGTATCCCTCTCTTCAAGAATGTAGTTTGGATTTTGAAGCATTGACCGTGTGACTACATTCGCGAGTACAACAGGTGTGGTTCCTAGTGCCTCATTGGTGACCTCAACCAAATTCAATGGCGTAATCTTGGGTGCACTAGGATTATGTGGACATTGAGCAATCAAATGATCTATGCCACAACAATTACATGTAAGTACCGGCATTCTTGATGTGCTCCCTTGATTTGGTTGCATTTGAGTAGCAATCTTCTGTAGCCTATTAGGGCACTCCGCTACACGATGCAGTCCACCACAATCGTAGCATTGAAGAGGTGGTCTCCTCGCCAAGGTATTAAGGTTTTGCCCTCTTATGGCGAGAGCAACCGCTTGATATACAGGCTTGACTTGCCCGAAATGATCCTCCATGTAGTACTGGGGAGTCATTTCAAACGTATCAATCCCATATGGAGCAGTGGGGTCTATCTCCTCTTCATAATCCCCACACGCACTATGTGACTCACAACCCATCTGGTTTAGAGGGGTAATCCTTGGATGTGGAGGTTGTGGTCCTAGCACTGGCGGTGGTAACGGCACAGACTGGCCTACATTTGGGTTCCTTGGAACTGTGTGTTGTGATGGTTGCTCGACAGGTGGTGCAGGCATCAATGCGGGTACTTGAGGTGTGTTTGACCAGGCTAGTGGTGCCTGATTTGCTAACATACGCTCAAGTACTAGGCAATCCTTAGATTGATGGCCATACTTACCACATGCATTGCAATTCCCATTGAATTTGACTCTGAATGTGGGACATTCACTCGTGCTATGTGGTCCTAAGCAAACCGAATACCATTGTTGCTCTCTTCTTGGTGGGTACATATGGCTATTTTGAGGAGCTCGATTACCCCTAAAGTATTCTTGGAGAGCCTTAGTAAGGTCAGCTACAGACATTTCGAATATCTTGGGCTCCTTGGCAATAGGTTTTATAGTCATTGGCTCGTGCCCAGATACTTGCAAACTGACTGACTTTGTCTCCGAAGACACCTTTTTACCTGCAATCATCAAGTTGTCTTCTAACTGGATTGCATTGGCAGTGACTGCTTCCCACGTCGTAAGACCTCTAATGACTAGGCCATTGTATATGTCCTCGTGGCGCAATCCTCGGATGAATCTATCAAGCAGTTGGTTGTTATTGAAGCGCTCATCGGGAGTACAACGAGAATTTAGATGCTTTAATCGACTAATAAAGTCTCTCACTGACTCTCCTTCCTTGCGTTCAGCTTTTTGGAGTTGAGATGCTACTCCCCGAAGCACACCCTCACATATGTATTCTTTCAAGAACAATCTCTTGAGAGTGGGATAGTGAGTACGCTCTTCAACCCTTAAAGTTTGATACAATCTTTGGCTTTCCCACTCAAGGTTAAGCCTAAGGCTTTACACTTATGTAGCTCATTGTGCTCTTCCAAGGAATCACACACGTGTTCAAAAACTTCAATGTGCTTCCTAACATCTTCGTTACCACACCCACTGAAGTTCTGAGTGAGCTTGGCCACTTGTATCGCCTTACTTCTAGGTTCTCTCTCAGGCATGCCCTGCATGTTTTCCGCAATAGATCATCCGATCGTCTGAGCAAATGCTGCGAGATCACCTAGGTGAGTAGGCATAGCTAGTGGAGGCACTTCTGGGATAGCCTGGTTGATAGGAGTTAGCGTTGGTCTTGGTATGTATGCAGCTGACGTAGGATATGATATGACTAGGCCTAGCTCCTCTTGGATAAGGGTTGTGATAAGGCGGTCATGGAGCATACGCCATTGGCATAACAAGAGGCGTAGGAGCTACATGAGCATGAGTAGCGATAGGTACATATGGTCGATATGCATTGGTACGCACTGTTGTAGGTAATGTACCACTAGGTAGCGGTGTTGTACTAACTACAATGGTAACGGGTGCACTTTCCGTCATGCTCATCATCGGAGTAGGCATTGTGGATTCCCTAATGGAAAGTTGAGCCAAGGTTGGAAAGCTAAAGTAACTGCTCGTGGGCTCAACCTGCATTGAGACTCCAGGCGAAACAACATACGAAGGGTCTATGGGACTCACCGAGGGAGTCTCCAATTGTGACAGGGTTGGTTGTTTGGCCTTGCCCGTATCCAAAAATCTCATAGGGCCAGTGGAAACTAGGTTCACTCCCCTATTTTGCCTCTCGAATTGGATAATTCCATGAATAACCTCACATATCATTTGTTGTTGTTCCTCTAGATTAGTGGCACTAGATGTAGATCGTATGACTTCCAACCAGCCTACATGGTATGTGTAACCCGTGTATAGGTCAGTCAGGGTCTCCGTGTGTAGATCATATTCCCAATTTTCATTAAGAAATATCCCATCTAAACTTGGCATGCCGAACAGCACGCAGAAGCCCAAGTTGCAAATTGGAGCTTGGTGCAGGGCATTTCCCCGGCAGCAGTGCCAAAAATGTGTGCTTTTAGCGCACGAGTCAGAGCTGGGGTCTTGCCAAACACCGTATGCGAGCCACGAATGACTGCAAGCATACAACCAGAAACTAGCAAGCTCAAACAGGAAGCAAAGGTGTGTCACTCACCGCTCAAACCGCCGTCGTGAAGGATTCTCGCGTCACAGTGAAGAAGGAGCCGCTGTCGCTGCTCTACTGCCTCGCCAGCGCCGTGCCGCCACACTGTGCTCGATCGCTCTCTCTCTCTCTCTCTCTCTCACACACACACACACATGCAAGAGAAGGGAACCGAGAAGATAAGACAAGAGCACTCCTTGTATTCAACACATTGAGAATAAGAGTCTTAGGGTTACATTTGACTCTTATATGAAACCTAGCCGTTCACACATGGGCGTCCACACATGGCCGGTCGATCCTAACCCTTATCCTACTGATATTCAAGGTGCGCCTCTCATCGGCGATCACCCAATCCCTTTATCCTTTACATGTGGTGCCGACAAGCCCAGCCCATGACTCAGAATACTTAAATTAATTACATGACGTAAAAGATAGTACGTCTCAATGTCCGTCTCATAGGTTAACAAAATCGCCCAATTCGAACGGATGAACCTTACTAACATTCCCCGTATGTTTTCGTTCACACAATCCTGAGTCGGAAGATTTTCTTCCAACAAAGAATTGCCCTCTTGTTTGGAGTTGCAAGACTGGCAAAAATTCTTGCTTCTCTTGAGTCTTTCATCTTTCCTTCTATGAATTATGATCTCACCTTTGATGTGTTTATCTTTATCTTAACCTAGGGAGAGAAAGGGAGGTGAGGAGGCTGTGAGGTTTCATACAAAAGTGTTTTGATTCTAAGAAGTGACCAAAGTCAAAATCCCAACTTTGTGTCACAGTACCAATGGCCTTCTTGCCATGAGGTAGATCTGTCAAATACCAGGAGTCATTCTTGAGTATAGAGTTATACTCATCCTGCATAGCAGCATGCATCCAATGAGCATCATCCTGTGCTTCCTCAAAGGAAACAGGTTCCTCCTCATTACATAAAGTAGAAATGAGAACATGATCCACATGAGAATAATCTGCATGATGAGAACCTGCACAAGTTCTGCTAGGTAAAGCAGCTGCCAACTTGCTATCCCCCTCAATGTCTACACAAGCCCATTTTGGCATACGCCTAGATTCTTCTATGGCTGCTCTCTCCTCATCCACTACATCCTCAATAATTGCCTCATCAAAAGGCTGTTTTGTAGGCTAATTTTGCACCTACAAAGGCTGAATTTTAGCACTTGGTTGAGCATTCAATTGCTCTACATATTGCTGCCCTCCATTAAACATAGGTAGGAGCGAATCAAACATGTCCTGTGAGGATACATTCTGTTGTTTTTTGCATGAAAGCATGGGCTGAATTGAGTTTTCGACAAAAACAATATCTCTACTTACCAAAATCCGCTTTGAGGCAGGATGGTAGAGTCTATATCCCTTACTTTTTGAACTGTATCCCACAAATATGCATTTAACTGCCTTATCATCATCAAGTTTACTGCATTGTTACTTAGGCACAAGAGCACAAGCAAGACAACCAAAAACACGCAAATGAGCCATAGAAGGCTTCCTGCCATGCCAAGCTTCATAAGGAGTTTTAGACTGCAAGGCCTTGGTAGGGCATTTGTTCATCAACACATAGTTTGTGCACATAGTTGCCTCTCTAACCAAAAACCATGAGGTAAATCTTGGGCTTTCACCATACATTGTGCCATCTCCATGAGAGACATGTTCTTCCTCTCAGCCACACCATTTTGCTAAGGTGTGTTTGGCACTGTACATTGATGCTTTATGCCTTTTTCAGCCATATATGCATGAAATTCCTTGGACATTTACTCCCCCCCTCGATCTGAACGAAGGGTGCCAACTTTACATTCACATGCATTTTCAACCATGGATACAAAGTGCCTAAAGGGTATAAAAACCTGTAACTGTTGCTTTAATGGATACACCCAACTATATCTGGAGTAATCATCAATAAAAGGGATGAAGTAGAGACATCCCCCAATAGATGGTGTCCTCATAGGACCACATACATCACTATGTATAAGCTGTAATTTCTTAATAGTTCTCATAGATTGCATATGGTGGATTAATATCTCCTTATCTAAGATCTTGGCAATGGTCGATCTTTTTCAAGGATAGAACGCTTCATGGAGAAAGTTAAATTTCAAGCGCTTTTTTGTGGAGAACAAAGGGAACTTGGTCTCTACAACAGCCACATGAAGAAAAATAAATTATGAAAGACCAAGGTTTGAGTGCTTGCTTTTCTAGACCTTTGGGCAAAGGAAGAGCAAGTGGCAATACCTTTGGATAAATAAGAGAGACAAAGGTTAAGGCTTAAGTAGGCTTTTGATATTCTTATAAGGAATTGTCTTCAAGAAAATGATGCATATTTCAAGTGTAACGGAACGGGTAACGAGATTCTATTCCCTTCACCTCTTCAAGAAAATGATGCATATTTCAAGTGTAATGAAACAGGTAATGAAGTAAAGACTGTGGACTATATAGGGATAATCACCATAAACTAGAATACCAAATATATGTTAAAAACCATGGATTTGGTGAGAGAAAAATAAATTGCCCACTCCCTAACAAGAAGGTGCCAAATTCATTTTTCCTCCTCACAGGTAGATTATGGTTTGTCTCATACTTGGAGATTAGCACTTGGATTTAAACCATCACAGCATTTATGCATGTTTTAATAACCTTTTTTCAAGTGCCCAAAGCCTAAAACTCTTGTCGTTTTTACAATTATTGGGAGGATAACACAAGAGGTCCTGGAGGTTTCTATGCAAAGTTTTGGGAACTTGCAATATGAAGAAAAAATCTATGGTTTTCATGTTTTCTTCCTCACCTCTCTATAGCGTTTGAAAGCTCAATTCATGAACAAAAAGACCAAAAGGTAGCTAAGTGAACATGTTTAAAGCATGTGGCTAGTTTCATTACAAAGCTTAAGTCTGCAAGATTAAAGTAGATCTAAGGTCGGAAGCGGCCATTCAAGATTAGACAAGGAAAGGAGTGGTATATACTATAAATTAGCTTCTCCCGCAAGCAAAACACATTAAGAATCATAAAAATAGATTTTTTGGGCAACCAAATAACTCACGAATCTTGTTGTCATACAGCAATGCATCACTCTTGGCAGCATGGAGAACAATGATCTTTCCATAGACTGCCACTCTTCCAAAGTTGAGTGATACGTATACTCATTGTTTGGCTTGTACCTTGGAATTTGGTTCGTCAAGATGCAATATGGTTTCTTTATGCATATATACATGATGAACGAGAACTTTCGTTGTCCTAGTTACACCAACTAGTACGCCGTCTAAACTCTAATATATTGCCCTTCTATTGTTTGCACAAATCACCTATGTCTTTTTGCTTTATTGTGTTGTTCTGGGATCCAATTTCCCTCTTTATCTCTCCTATTGAAAACCTCCATAGTGTGTATACTACTTTTGGTCTTCCTTCTTTGGGCTATTTACAGTGAAGAAAAAAACACACAAAGTACATAAATATTTACCAAATGTGTCTACATATATATATTTATATACTCATTGTGCGTGTGCGTGGCTATACATACATACATAATTACGTACACACACACACACACACACACACACACACACACACACAAACTTACACCCTTCACAATAGGAATTCATGTGTAATTACATCACCTTCAAAGTGATTGAGGTGGATTGTTGCAACTTTCAACCTTCATATATATCAAGGTCCATGTTCTCGTCCATTAAAAATTAATGAAGGGAACCATTTGGGTATGTATTAGTGGAAGTGGCATATCGGAAACCATGTGTTTAGGATAATTTTGGTAGTCATATGATTGTGAGACTGTAGCACCTTGTACTATGGTAACATACAAAGTACAAGGTGCTAAAAGTCTGACATACATTACTCAAATGTGTGTGTGTGTGTGAGAGAGTGAGAGAGAGCACACAAGCTCTCTCCCTCTCTTGCTCTCTCTCTCTCTCTCTCTCTCTCTCTCTCACACACACACACACACACTCTCTCTCTCTCTCTCTCTCAGACACACACACACACACACACACATATTTGAGTAATGTAACACATTGTAAAGCTCAAGCTCTCTCTCAGACAAACACAAACATGCGCGCGCGCGCACACACACACACACATATTTGAGTAATGTAACACATTGTAAAGCTCAAGCTCTCTCTCACACAAACACAAACACAAACACAAACACGCGCGCGTGCACACACACATATTTGAGTAATGTAACACATTGTAAAGCTCAAGCTCTCTCTCACACAAACACAAACACGTGCGCGCGCACACACACACACACACACACACACACACACACACATATTTGAGTAATGTAACACATTGTAAAGCTCAAGCTCTCTCTCACACAAACACAAACAAGCGCGCGCGGGCGCGCGCACACACACGTATTTGAGTAATGTAACACATTGTAAAGCTCAAGCTCTCTCTCTCTCTCTCTCTCTCTCTCTCTCTCTCTCTCGATCTTTAGACCCTTAGGGAGAGTGACTTGGAAGTCCTCCAGAAGTTTATATATGCCCATGGTTTCTAATTAAGAATGAGACAGTATGGGAGGACACAGAACACGTAGCGAGCTAGCAAGTGGCATGCAGACCACGTTGAAGGCCCGGCAGCATCCAACCAGGAGGCGACTCCAAATCATCATCACCATCACCATCACCATCATCTATTGATTGTTGACGTGATAGTAAAGCACTTGCTGCTGCTGAGCTTTGGTGATTGTTTTGTAATTAGTTTTTGCACAGTGTTGAGCTTTGTCTGTATGCTTAATCCTGTTATCCTTTTACCATGGACCTCTTCCAGAGCTTCCTTGAGCTCACTGTGCCCCCTGTTGGCCTCTTCATGCTCTTCCTCTCATTGCCCACCGTCTACTTCTTGCGTTTCTCGAAGCGATTTCTAGCTTTCTTCCTCAGAGAGAATGTCAAAGGAAAGGTGGTCCTTATCACAGGTGCAGCCTCCGGTATTGGAGAGGTAAACCCACAGCTATACACAAGCTTTTTACCTTTTTAATGTAAACCTCAAGTTAATTAATCTTGGTCATCTCTTATCCTAGATTGCGAGCTTCATACGCTTACCTAATCCAATGATTAAGCTTTAATCTCTTTGTCATACTTGAGACTGATGAGCAGCAAGCTGTCGAGCCAAAAGAAAACACCAATCAATGTGATGAATTAGTGATTGTAATTAATGCTGTTCAACTATCCTCCTCCACTAGGGCAGCTTCAGATGGTTTTTTCCATCAATGGCGCGGGGCGGTTTGGATTAGTTAATGATGTGTAATTAATGTGGTCCAACAACCTTCCCCCATTAAGGCAGTTTCAGATTTGATCAGTGGGTTTTTTTAATGAATGGTTTTTCTTAGAATCACTCTATTTCAGATGTTTTTTTTTTTCATCAGCGGCGCAGCGCAGCAAGGTTTGGATTAGTTAATGATGTGTAATTAATGTGGTCCAACAACCTTCCCCCATTAGGGCAGTTTCAGATTTGATCAGTGGGTTTTTTTAATGAATGGTTTTTCTTAGAATCACTCTATTTCAGATGTTTTTTTTTTCATCAGCGGCGCTGCGCAGCGCAGCGCAGCGCAGCGAGGTTTGGATTAGTTCATGATGTGTAATTAATGTGGTCCAACAACCTTCCCCCATTAGGGCAGCTTCAGATTTGATCAGTGGGGTTTTTCTAATGAATGGTTTTTCTCAGAATCACTCTAATAGGGTTGTGTATGTCCAGCAAGTAGCCTATCAATATGCCCGGCGCGGCGCAATCCTGGCGCTTGTTGCTCGTAGAGATGACAGGCTCAAGGCTGTTGCAGACAGAGCAAAGAAATTAGGAGCCATGCACACACACATCATAACCGGAGATGTGGCCAAGGAAGGAGACTGCAAGCGTTTCATCGAAGAAACAATCCGGCGGTTTGGGCATTGTAGGTCTTCTCAGTCATTACAGGGTTGTAGATATTGTCCCCCATAATATATTTTCATTTCTAAATGTTTTTGGGCTTGACATTTAACACAATTATATTTGATATTATATCGATTAATTGCAGTGGATCATCTGGTTAACAATGCTGGAATATCCCACAGCTTTCTGTTTGAAGAAGCAGCAGAAGTTTCCTCTTTCAGTCCTGTCATGGTAAAGCAATAATGAATCCAAAAATAAAAAAAATAAAAAAAAATTATTAATTAGTGTTTTTTTTTTGGGGGTGGTGTGTGTGTGTGTGTGTGAAAATATGAGTCTTCTTCATGGGGGCTTCTCCTTGCAGGACATAACCTTCTGGGGCAACATCTACACTACCTTCTACGCACTGCCGCACCTCCGGCGCACTAGGGGGAAGATCATTGTAAACTCGTCCGTCGTGGCGTGGCTACCTATCCCCAGAATGAGCATATACAATGTAAGTTTCCCAGCATCCTGTCAACTTGAATGCCCGGCAGCTTAAAACTCGAATCGGATTAACTTCCCTGCATGTTATGGTGTTGATTGGATTAATACAATTTTATCTTAGTACAGATTCTCATTTATAGTGGTTTTTATTAGAATCATGCTGAGCATGTTACTTGCTTGGCTTTTGCATCAAAAGTTTGCTGATGAGTGGAAGCTGTGTTGAAGGCTGCAAAGGCAGGGATATTCAACTTCTACGAGACCTTGAGAGTTGAGCTCGGGCCTGCCGTGGGCATTACCATTGTTACTCCAGGGTATATCGAGAGCGAAATGACCAAGGGGAAGTTCATGACACGCGAAGGGAAGCTCGTAATGGACGATGAACAACGCGATGTAAGAAATCAGCTCCCCCCTGCCTTTCTCTTCATTTGTTGTGATGTTTTGGGATGGCAGTCATGATTTTGAGATGGCAGTCATGATTTTGAGAATCAAAGAATCTTCAAAACAGGTCATTTCTCGCTATAGCCCAACAACTGTATATTCTTACATATCTTAATTTTGGAGTGATTAGTGACAAGCTAAGCATCCATTATATGGCTGCTGCTTAAATCATCAAATATTACTCAAAACCATCAACATGAAAATTGACATGGTGACTTCGTCTCCTCAATTTCTGAATGGCCTCAGATTCAAGTTGGGCCTTGGCCTGTGGAGTATGCTGAGACTTGTGCCAAGGTCATCGTGTCCGGAGCGGTGAAAGGGAAGCGCTACGTGCAGGTACCGTCATGGTACAACATCTTCTTCCTGTACAGGTTATTTGCGCCTGAGGTGCTCGATTGGCTCTACAGCTTCCTCTATGTCCAAAGAGCACCCCCTCATGGCAAGCCATACAGCAAGACTATCCTTGATGCAACAGGAGCCAAGAAAGCTCTCTATCCTCCCTCCATACAGAGTTTGAAGCCATTCTGAGTGAGTGAAAAGGAAAATTTCGATGAAAAAACAAATCCGGTAACATCAGGCTTCTCTCGCAGCATTAATTTGTTAGCCTACTGTTATCATTATTGCTGTGGTCAATGGATGTTGGCATATACCAGTGTGTGAAGGGAGTGCTATATTAGATTACTGAGTGTAAATAAGTTCATTTGGGGTGGTACATAGCATGTTGTGGTTTCTTTATGTACAAAGGTTTGGGTGCAAGTGTTGCTTTAGTAGTTGTGTAAAAGCCATAGCTAGTTTGGACCATGATTGTAAATTGTGAAACCAATGCTTATTTTTAAGTCATTTCTTTGAGGTATTACAAAGTGTAATCTACAGCATAAATAGCTACATTACATCAAGATACGAACAAGAGCACGGAGTCTGGTGTGACATGCTCTATCCGTAACGCTGGTGCGCCCCATAAAGCCAGGTGATATGATGGTGTTGATGAAAAGAGTGAGGATGGTTTACAATAGAGTTGTGTATGGTAGCACAAACCACAGGAAAAATAAAGGCAGTATACGTGCATCCTAATAGCGGGCGTGTGCACTCAACTCCCCTAGCAGTTTTGTATGCTTATCACAGAAGCATGCAACTCCAGATGAATATTGAATATAAATATACAAGGTAAGCTGATATGGATGGCTTCTGGCTGGAAGTTCTTGGATAGAAACCTACAGTGAAGGTGTGTTGAATGCATGCGCGAAGTCCATTCAAGTCCAGAGCTGCTGTATGAGACTGGTCTTTGGTAGAAGAATTGTTTCAAGTCTAAGCAAGCCTCTCCCTAAATCCTTCAAGGATTTAGCCTTCATTAACCTCATGGCCGTGCCTGTGCCAAAAATTGTGTGCGTCAATTAGTCGTCTGCGGTCCCCCGTGGGATGGGAGTGCTGGCTTGCATGAGATGAGGGTACATTCCCTGCCTGCCTGGACCAGTCTCACATCCTCTTGCAGTGTTGAAAGTCTCCTGGTTAGCTACACAATAGCTACTGCCCTCCATGTAGACGATGAAGCTTGGAATGCATGGGTCTTAATGGGACTTGGCATCCCACAGGCAGTGTTGTGTGTGTAATGTTCGTTGCTTTACCAATTCAATGGGGAAGTGAAGCGGCAAGACCGATGCTAGAGGAGGAATTGAGTTTTTGCTGTACCTGACAGGAGACACTCCTCTCCTCTGCCTGCCACCAGCATAATCCGACTGCTGCCATAAGTTGGTCCTCTGGCATCTGGCAATACTCATTCTCCCCATTGGCTCCAACCAAAACTCTTGGTTTATTTCAAAATTGTCTCTGGATTGCTATCCAGAAACTAGCTGCTTGGAAGATCCACCGTCCCGCACCTGTATGCATTCCCTGTAGTTTCCAAGGGTGACTGCATCGCCAAGCATGGCTGTCATCTACTATTTCCCTGCAAAAGCACCATGGCACTCTCCTCGGGGCCGAGGAGTATGCCAGACTTGAGCCAACTTGCCAAAGATGGAAGGATGACATCTATACAAGCCCACCCCACAAAACAAGGTCTTGAGGTTTGGTCAGTATCCTTGCTATTTAATCAAGCAAGATTTAGACCCTCTTGCAATGAGGGCCCCCGTGTGATCGTCCAGGGCGATGTATAGCTGAAATGATTTGGATCATGACTATTGATAGGTGAAAAGGCTAGAAAAAATAAAAAAGTGTCACCAAAATAACAATGGGCTAGATGCTACACACATGATTAAACATGGGTGTATAATTCATAGTTACCGCGGAACGGCGTTCCGCCTTCCTGGAACGCCGGAACGCCGGAACGGAAGATGCCGCGTGCCCGGAACGCGCAAACGGAGCGGGGAATGCCCAGTAAAGTCGGAATGTGGCGGAACATTCCCCGGAACTCCGGAACGTAGGGCGGAACGTGCGTTCCGGCTGTTCCGGCCTGTCTGTCTCTGCGCGGCGGCGGCGGCGGCGGCGATGTGTTTTAACTTTTGTTACTGCTGCGGCTGTTTTTTTGCCATTTGCTGAAGCCTGCTGCCTGAGTGCTCTCCCCTTTGCTGGGTTGCAACTTGCTCTCCCCTACCACTCCACCCTTCCCCTTGGCTGCCCCCTTGGCTGCCCCACACTCTCCGTTCCACCTACTACTCCACCCTTCCTCTTGGCTGCCCCTCACTCTTTGTTCCACCTTGAGGCTTGAGCCTTGGTTGCCCCACACTCTCCCTACCTCCTCTTGGCCCCTCCTCTTGGGCCTTGGCCCCTTCTCTTGCTCGGTTGGCTGCCCCACAGGTGACAAGCCACGCTACTAACTACCCACACTACCCTCTTGCCACTTGGGCTCGAACAAGGCTCTACATTTTGTTCCAATGAACATTGGAATTCATATGTCATTTTATGTCAAATGCTGACATGTCATATGACGTGGCGTTCCCCGACATTCCCGATCCGCGCCCGTTCCCGTTCCCGCTCCTGTTCTAGCATCCGACGTTCCCGGAACGTTCCCGTTCCGCGGTAACTATGGTATAATTGTAACACACTTTATAAGGCTACATTGCAATGTTGCATGATGGGCTTTATAAGGCTATAGACTGCATAATGAGCTTTAGGGTCTTTTTACGATAAATCTTGGCCTTGCTTTTTCCTCTTTGCTTTTGCTCAGCTTTTACTCTTTAACTTTTTGTGATGGATCAACATGGACTCAATCCTTTAAAAAAAAGGTTTTATATGGTCTTTTTATGATAATCTTGCCCTTGACCCCCCCCCCCCCCATTGTTTTTGCTCAAGCTTTACTTTTTCTTTTTGTCTTCGAGCTTATCAAAACCAAGTAGGATTAGACTTCATCAAAGCTCTTACATTTGATTGTGAATATCTTTATTTGACTTGCAAGTGCCCTTGTTTCTAATTAGTTGCACAAGTCATGTTTGGTGGCATCTTCTCCAGCTTCTAAAAGCACCTATCTCCTACTTTTTAAATGTTCCATAATCTTGGCCTCTTAGAACCTTTACAAACGGGTCTTATTGCTATCGACTCGATGGAAATCCCTACAAGAGCTCGCCCTTTTCCAAAGGAATATTTTTTGAAATGTGCACTCTGCATGAGGGTCCTGCCACTTTTGTGTTCTTCCTTCAAGTAGAGAGCTACAAGTAGACTTGCATGACCAATTATAACCACTATCTAGACTTGCATGACCAATTATCACCACCATTGATGACTTGGTTTGGAAGGGAGTTTTGATTAGAAACACAAGCAATACAAAAGGAAGTGATGGTAAAGGAGGAGGCAAAGTTGGGATGTTTGATTAAGGCTCAAGCAAAAGGAAGTGATGGTAAAGGAGGCGGTAAAGTTGGGATGTTTGATTAAGGCTCAAGCGTAGGGACTAGTTGTGGCATTGAATTAAAAAAACAAGGGAAGAGGCTTGGATATGGGGATATTGTGGCCCTCCAAAACCCCCCCACACACGCACGTGCATGCATGTATGTGCGTGCGTCCCCCCCACACGCACGTGCATGCATGTATGTGCGTGCGTCCCCCCCCCACACACACAGAGCAAAGAGAGAGAGAGAGAGAGAGATTACAAGCACGATTGATGCCTTTGTTGAAAGGGTACTTTAATAAGAAACACAGGCAAGAAAAAGGAAGTGAGGAAGTGACAACCATTGAAGCTTCTATTGAAGCTTTCTTTCACAAAAGTGAAGAAGGTTTCTTATTCTTGAATCGACTTTTGTTCATGTTCTTCTACTTCAAGCAACATCACTATAACATTCGATTTATACAAGTGATTCAACACCCACAAGTGATCAATAAAACAATCCCATTGGCGTCTAAGCTGGAGTTCCGACCAAAGACGTTCAAACCAATGGCTTCTCCTCATGATGGGAGCCTTTACAAATGTGCAACAAACATCGATATGAGATACATGGTGAGAGGCGGACATTGATAAGTAACACCCCCCTCAATCTCTACCCAAAGATAGATTATGTTCTCGGTCCAATGCCAAGTTGATGAAGATGCCAACTTGTATATCAAGAAGAGGGAATCCGCAAAGCCATATATCCGGCCAAGTTTCGCCCGAAGTGAGATGGTCCTTCCCAAGAGCTTTGGTGAAGATGTCGACACAGTTCTAGTCCTTAAAACAGTATTCCAACTCCGATATCTCATCCTCAATCAACTCTTGCACATAATGATATTGAATCTCAATGTGCTTCATTCGTGCATGAAACATAAGGTTTTTGGCAATAGCCATGCAACCTAGTTGTTGCATTGTAAGGTTGTAGTCTCACTAATCTAAACTCCCATGTCTACTAAAATCCTCCTCAACCATTCTGCTTCACAAGCAGCAAAACAAGCTACCTTGTACTCAACTTCTATAGAAGAAAGTGCCATTATAGAACAAGCTACCTTGTACTCAACTTCTATAGAAGAAAGTGCCATTATAGGCTGCTTCTTGTTGTGCTAGTCCAAGAGAGAGCACCGAAACTAAGTGAAAAATAATATCGAGAAATTGATCTCCTAGAATCATAATCTCTTGCCTAATTTGAATCATAATAACCCATATGAGTGTCGCCTACACTATAAGTGATGCTGTACTCAAGAGTACATATGATGTACCTAAGTACTCACATCCCTTGCTTTCAATGATTCTTCCGTGGCTTGTTGAAAAACCTACTTAAAACGCCAACTATGAAGCTAAGAAAAATTAAACTCCCCACCAACTTCTTGTACTTCCTGATGTCTACTAATGGTGAAGAATCCTCTACATCAAGCTTCACGTTCACCTCCATAAGCATTGACACACATGTTTGCAATCAGTCATCCCAAATGCTATGAGAATCTCCCAAGCATACTTCTACTATGATATAAAGATCTTGCTTGACTCCTATCACAAGAAATGCATAAGACCCAATTCTATTATCTCAAACTCACTGCTCAAAGCATATCCATTGTCTGCGCTGCTGGATCATTTCTTCGTTGTCACCTGTGATGTTTAAATCATCCACATATAGGAAAACCAAAGCAATCTTGCCATGCCTTTATGGAACATACAAGTTAGCATCAACTTTTTGAAAAATTGGTCTATCCTATGATACCATGTCCTTGGGGCTGTTAAATTTGCAGCAATGTGATGAGCTATGGTGGATCAAATGCTAGAATCAATATCATTAACAAAGAGATTAGATAATAATTAAGACGTGATTAGAGAGCAATTAACTGACAACTTAATGTAAGCATGGATAATCAAAAACCAGCAAATTCTCATTAGGCCAATGCCTCAATTTATAGAGTTTACATCCAAGCATCTAATCCCTCTGATTTCTCCTTGATTCACTCCACCTCTTTTATTTGATTCTCTCCACCTCTCCCAGAATATCTCCACACTCCTAAATCTCCTCATGCTACCCTTTATTCTCTCCCAGTAGATACTTCTCACCTTTTCATAGGTTCTCTTACATTTACAGATTCTCTTTTACAGCCTCTTGCCAAGGGCTTGTTCCCCCACTCACCCTATTCACTTGTATATTTCAACACCTCCCCTCAAGTGAATACTCCTAGCACACCTGGACCCTATACCAAGTTTTCCACTTACTTGATAGTCCGCGACCAGTGCGTAGCACACCTCCTCTCAAGTGAATAATCCTAGCACACCTGGACCTTATACCAAGTTTCCTTCTTACTTGATAGTCTGCGAGACCAGTGCCTCAAGTCCCTAAACTCATAGTCCGCGACACTCTCTCTCTCTCTATGTGTCCAAGGCTACTACAAGTGCCCGTGACCTTGACTAAAGTGCTCACACATACGTCTACCACATAGCCTATATCATCGATGGCTCACAGGTGGTTTTACTCTGTTGGGGCAAGTTACATTGGGTTGTGGGGTTTCTCTCTCTCTCTCTCTCTCTCTCTCTCTCTCTCTCTCTCTCTCTCCGATATTTTCACATGGCTCCTCACTTCTTGGATCCTCACATCTTCTCTTATCTTCAGTCTTCTTGTCGTGGGTGGCAGCTTCTCTTCATGCATCCATGTCTTCCTCTTCTTTCAGTCTTCTTGTTGTGGCAGATTGTCTTCACGCGTCCATGTCTTCCTTCAATGCTTCCTCTAGCTCTTCTTCTCGGTGTTGATCATCCTCTTGGAAAGAGATGTTCTTTTTCTTTCATGGCTGGGGCCACGAGCTTGTCCGTCATCAGTTCTTGCTCCATGTGAGCAATATGTTTTAATGTATTGTTGACAGTTCTTTTGGGCTTTTGATGTTTATCTTGTGTCATTATGCAATGCAAACCCAAATCTATGTGGGAGGTCTTACCTCTTGCCTTATTCTGGACAAGGGCAGTGTCTGATCCCATTTTTACAATGATGTAGTCACCCATGTGTGCCTAATACATAATACATATAGCATTCATTCTTATGCACATTTCCAAATGCAACTCTGGTTGTGAATAATCTTGAATTTGAGTGTGATTTGCAGGCATTAACTAAGGGGTAAATGCAAGATGATGATTACCACAAATTTATCAGCATAATTTTATCAAAAATTACATTAAATCAAGGGTAACAAATCTGTACGGAATGGTTAGAGTATCAAACCATCTCCAAATTGCAATCTGAAGTTATAAGGGTCTCTATCAGATACCTAATGGTTAATTTGAACCCTCAATTGTATCAAAATATAGTGATTAGTATTGATTAATCATTGATTAGTAAATTAATCCTCTATTTTGCATGCAAAAAACAGAGTATGCGGGGAGTCCAGATCTGAGGCCTTAGAGTTTAAATGAGCTCAAAGCCTTTCAAGGCCATCAATAGCAATTAGTCAAGTAGAGGATTAAGCCAAGAAACACAAGATTTGACCAAACATTGAATGCTTAATCTCTGTTTTACCAAAGTCACCTACAGATTTGATGAGCTTGGATCTCATTGTAGACTTAATCAAATCAAAATCTGTCTTCACCAGCTTGTAGAGCACCCTTGAAAACCCCTAGGGCCAAGAGGAATTAGAGCAATTTGATCTGGAGAAGAAGACATTTCATTTTTTTCTCAAAAAAATAGCGCCTGCTAAATCGCGATTTTTGTGAGCTCCGCTTGGCGGTTTGATGTGCCGATTTGATGGGTTGGACTGTGGGGAGGCTGGCTATGCTTGCCTAGAAGCACTTGCCCTAATGTTGCTCCTAGAGGGAGATCAAGCCCCTCCAGTAGCTGGGGGTGCAAAGAGCTTGTTGATGAAAACAACTAAAAAAATGATTATTTTTTAATCATCTACTAATCCTAATTAGCAAGACAATGGGCTCATAAATTTGATAGATTCTAGGCTAGGCTCTGATACCATGTTAAATTTGCAGCAATGTGATGAGCTATGGTGGATCAAATGCTAGAATCAACATCATTAACAAAGAGATTAGACGATAATTAAGATATGATTAGTGAGCAATTAACTGATAGCTCAATGTAGGCATGGATAATCAAAAACTAGCAAATTCTCATTAGGCCAATGCCTCAATTTATAGAGTTTACATCCAAGCATCTAATCCCACTGATTTCTCCTTGATTCACTCCACCTCTTTTGCTTGATTCTCTCCACCTCTCCCAGAATATCTCCACACCTCCTAAATCTCCTCATGCTATCCTTTATTCTCTCCCAGTAGATACTTCTCACCTTTTCACAGGTTCTCTCACATTTACAGATTCTCTTTTACAGCCTCTTGCCACCAAGCGCTTGTTCCCGCACACACCCTATTCACTTGTATATTTCAACAGGGGCCTGTTTCAGTCCATACAATGCCTTCTTCAGCCCTGTAAACTTTGTTTTTTGATCCGAGCATCCCAAAACCTGCCAGTGGGTGGAGCTACATATATCTCCTTCTTGAGATGTCCATTAAAAAATGCTGCTTTGACATCCATGGCTTTACAAATGTGCACCATACATCGATGTGAGATACACGTTGAGAGGTAGGCATTGAGTGTATACTAACATTTTTGTGATCGTCCACACTTTGGGATCATTCGATTCCACTCTTTATGAGATCGTCTAATTCTAGTGTGTGTTATTGTTGGATTTAACTTTCTCGGATCATCTGATTCAACTTTCTTGAATCGTCTGGTTCTACTATTAATTTTCAACAGTTTTGTAAATTGTTCATCAGTACCAGGTGATGTCAGTTCAAGCTTTATTTTTGCATCTTTTCTTAAATTCACTAGTAGTCAGGTATGACTAGCAACTCTATAAAATATTTGTTTGGTATTCTTTCCAAAGAGGATAAATTAGATGGGTCAAATTACTCCTTATGGAGTTTATGGTGGTTAGAAATATCCTTGTTGTAAAAGGCTTATGGGGTCATGTCAATGGGGTGACAAGCTCGCTTTGGCATAATTGTACCTACTACTCCTCAAAGGGGTCAGGGCAAACAAATCCACCATCAAGTTTCTCAAACTACTCCTGACCAAAGAAGATGGGATTCACATAATGCTCAAGTTTTGGATTGATTGCCTTGTTAGTTAAATGGTCTATTATTTCACATATTTGCTTGTAAAACACCCATGCTTGCTTGGAACGCTCTAGAAATCACATATCATGTAAAACATCCATTCTTGCTTGGAACACTCTAGAAATTATGTATCATGCTAAAAATGATGTAAGGATTACCTATCTTAGAAGGTAACTTGATAATGAAAATATGTAAGAAAAGGGGTCCATGAGCAAACATTTAATAAAATTATACAACTTGAGATAGAAACTTCTCAATATTGATGAAGTCATTCTTGAAAAGTTATGATTTTAACATCACCCTTAACTCGTTTATCTAGGTTTCAATACTTCCCTCTCACATTTTTTGAGAGGCAATGCACCCCTCTTACTTATGAGGAGCTTGTTAGCTTATTGTTCCAGGAGGAATATGTCTCTCAAAATTCTAGTAATGATTAGGCTCTAGCAGCTAAGAATAAGGGCAAGAAATCAGTGGAAGACCCATTTAAACAAAACTTATAAGGCTAAGGGTGATACCAAACAACCAAATAAGGTGACTTGCCGGTATTGCAAGAAGCTCACCCATGCAATTGAAAATTACTTCAAACTTCAAAATAAGGAAAAAAATGAAAAAGGAATTTAACAAATGTTCCAACAGTTCTACAACTGACAATGAGAGTTCAAAGAAAGAGGCTTCTCATCACTAATGGCTATCCCCCCCCCCAGTTATAATCCTTTTAACAAGATGCATGTCTCAGTGCAATTATATCTTACAATTAGTTTTTTGACAATGGTTCTTCTAAGCACATAACTTCTCAAAGAAGTTTGGTTAAACCTATGGAGATTGTGCAAGGTGTTACATGTGCCAACAATTCCTCTTACCCAATCAAAGGTATTGGTGGGATAGTTCTCACTATAGTTAGTGATGAGGATCTTTGTCTTAAAAATATATTGTTTGTTCTCTAAGAATTCAAAAGAATTTGCTTTATGTGCCCACTCTAACAAGGGGGGTCTTAATGTTGAATTTATAAATGATAAATTCATTGCACATAACAAAATTATTGTACTTAACTACCCATTGGTGGTTTGTACAAATTGGACATTTATGACAAGTGTGATGTTTATATGGCAAACACTTCTAATGCAATGAAAGATGCCCAGTTATGGCATGCTAGTTTGGCCACACTTATATGGTGGTTTCATGCTTTTGCAAAAACACATGATGCTAGAGGATCTCTTCAACTTGATCCACCACCAAGGTATATTTATGAGGGATAAATCCTTGGCAAACTTTTTCACCAATCTTTCCTAATGATTGTAGAGCAGATAGAGTTGATCACAAATTGCAGATCATACATAGTGATGTGTGTGGTCCAATGTAGACTACTTCGTTGGGAGGAAATTTATACTTTGTTACATTCATTGATGATTATAGTACATAAAACTAGTTTTACCCTATGAAAGAAAAATCAGAGGTGTTTTCTCATTTTCAACACTCTGTTGCTATAGTTGAAAATGAAACTAGCTTAAGAGTTCAAACTCTCCATTTAGACAGGGGGTGGGAATATATGTCTAATGAGATTTTTTAGCACAAAAAGGCATTAAAGCATCAATATATAACTCCTTATACACCACAGCGAAATCGTGTTACTGAGAGATAAAACAAGCCTCTCATGGAGATGGTTAGATGCATGGTTAAAGGTCAGCAGCTTCCACACAAATTTTTGGCACAAAAAGGAATTAAGCATCAATATAAAACTCCTTATATGCCACAACAAAATGGTGTTGTTGAGATATAAAACAAGAATCTCATGGAGATGGTTAGATGCATGGTTAAAGGTTAGCAGCTTCCACACAAATTTTGGATAGAAGCAATTCTTTCTGCTACCTGTTTGTTGAACAGGTGCCTCACTAAAGCTTGATTACTATCATTCCTTTTATGAGGCTTGTTGAAATTTTTCATGTTTTTAGTTGTTTGGCATATTCAAATGTTATCATGTCTATAATTCTCTCACAAAGAAGATTATTATAGTAGGGATTTCACTTGTAAAGAGGATTATGTCTATCCAATGATCGATTTCAATAAGCATGCCTACACAGATTATTCGAACATGTTTTATGGGTTCTTACCTATGCCAATATTTGTTGACTCTCCACAATTTTTCCCTATTGATACTTATTTATTTCAAGGGGGGAATGCTCAAGGATTTGATGCACCAACTTCAAATCAACTAGAAGATGTAGTAAATGCTGAAAGATCATCAACAATTAATGAATCTAGGCTTATGCCTAGATGGGTTAGAAGCACCTTAAAGGATAGCAAATTGTCTGCTTCTTTTGTAGAGTATAACAAGATCCAATGCTAGAACCACTTCTTCTACATATATTGCTAAGTTTTCATTTCTTAGTTCTCTACATGATGTAGATGAACCTGAGTCTTTTAAAGAGGCTCAAGAAGACCCAAATTGGGTAAAAGCCTTGTAAGATAAAATTCATGCCATTCAGAAAAATGGTACTTGGGATTTAGTGGATCTGTTGCTTGGCAAGAAAGTCGTTGGTACTAAGTGGGTTTTCAAAGTCAAAAGAAAGGTAGATGGATCCATTTTTGATAGATTTAAGGCTGGACTTTGTTGCAAAAGGTTATGTTGAGAAAAAAGGGATTATGATGAAACTTTTTCTCCCACCACTATCCTATTTGTTATTGCTTTGGTAGCCCATCATGGATGGAACATGGATGGAAAGTGCACCAATTGGATATCAAAATAATGTTCTTAAATGGTGACTTGAAAAAAAGTGGTTTATGTGAGTCAACCAACTGGTTTTGCCCAACTTGGTCAAGAACAAAAGTTATGCAAGCTCCCAGAGCTTGGTACCAGAAGATTCATGCCTATTTGGATGGACAGAGGTTTGATAACAGTCGTACACGGAAAGTACTTTATATGTGAAAAAGGACGACATGGATTTGGTTGTTTTGTCATTCTCTATGAAGATAACATTCTAGTGAGACAAGAACCAATGAGGATTTGGTTACAGCTTTCAAAGTTGACCTTGGCTCAAATTTTGAGATGTTGGATCTTAGTCTTTTACACTACTACTTGGGTATGCAGTTTATACATCAAGATGATGCTATAGTCATTAGGCAATCAAAGTACATCAAAGTACCTCTCACAAGATGTTCAATATGGAAAGTTGTGAACCAATCTCTATATGCCAATGGAACTTGGTATAAATCTTAGTCTGCATGATGCTGGTGAACCTTTCGACATAACCACTTATGATTAAGCTATTGGATGCCTAATTTACTTGTACAACTTATGTCCAAACATCCAATATGGTGTGTCACAACTTTCAAAGTACATGGATTTCCTAGGCACTAAGCATTGGTAAGTAGGTAGTAAAACATATCTTCCAATACTTGTAAGGCACTCAAGATCTTGGATTTTTTAAACCAAGGGGGGTGATTTAGAACTACAGGCCTTTAATGATTTTGACTAGGTAGAGGTGATTATGATAAACAATAGTCCACATGTGGAAACTACTTCTGTCTTGGTAAATCATGCATATCTTGGCTCAGCAAGACGCAAACAATTATGGTAACGTTGTTGTTTGTAAAGCTGAATACAGAGCAACATTTATTGTGATAGTTGAATATGTATAGTTGAGAAGATCTATGTGTATGGTCGAGAAGATTGATGGAGGATCTATGTGTCCCCTTCAGACATCCTACTCTTATTCTTACTATGACAGTTTGAGCGCGATGGTAGTTGCAAAGAATCCTCTCTTTTTTGCTACGACCAAGCACATTGAAGTGCATTAACACTATGTCAAAGAGATGCTCCATGGCAGGAGAGATCAATCTGATCTATTATAGTATACATGACAATGTGGCAAATCTTTTCACTAAAGACTTAACAAGTGAAAATTTTCTGCAAAGCTTTGGGCCTCTTCCCTTTTAGAGATTGATCTATAATTTCTATAAATCTCATATTTGTTCTACAAGGGGGTTTGTTAGATATATTTGTTCTACAAGGGGGTTTGTCACACTCTACACTTCTCTCTTCTTGTCTTTGAGCATTCTGTGTGTGTGAGTCCAACTCCATTCTGTGTGAGCTTACATTCAAGCCTTAAAATAGAAGTATATACATACATGTGAAACCATATATGCTTCCTAACACATATTTACCTTGCAAAACAATGTCCTAGATAACATTGTGAAATATAATCATTAAATGAAAGTATAAAAAGTATTTTATATGCTGAATTCGCATTAGTATTAGAAAGTTAATTGTCCATTCACATGCATTACCTAGTTGGGAGGCGTATGGGTTTCCCATTTGTAAGCATTACTAATTCACAAGTGTTTTGGTTGCCATTTAGAGATATTTTAATATAAACTCATACTTGATCTAAACAAAATCTCAATTTTGTGCTTATCCCATTCTTAATCCACCAGTGCAGCAATATCCTTTTGGACTCATGCCATTCACAATTCAAAAAAAGCATCAAATTCCAATTGGGGACTTACACTTGAAATCTACATAAGACATAAATCATCATATGACTTTCAGATGAGAGGTCGTGTTCCATAGTGTCCCTAAGCATCCCAAAATAATTACCTCATTAAATAGCCATGTCACAAAGAAAATAAATCATTTAATGGTGTTTTGAGCATTAAAAATGCTATAGTTGTGTCTCAACATAAAGAAGTCAAGAGAACACATTTGCTAATATATCCATTTGCGATGAGATATATCCATATACATCTTGACTATGCATCCATTAGATTCCATTACATCTTGATATCCAAATCCATATTATGTGCCCATTAGATTCCATATACATAATAATGATGTTCATTGATATAAATTTGTTAACCACGTGGGTTAGCATGGCCATAACATCTTTTGCTCTTATCATTTGTACAATGTGCTAAAAATTTATAAAGCAACCTCTTCTTGTTGTTAATGGAGAATGGGAATGTATGCCAATGTTTCAATTTTTAATTAGCTACTATATTCAAGGGATAGATTAGAGAGCCAAGGACTATTTTTAAGGCTTGGTTGGGAAAAGCATAAATGTAAGCCCTTTGTTTAAAAGTCAAATTTGTAGAGCTAAACTCATTATGCTATGTGCTATCATAAAAAATAGTCTCATTTGTCTCAAGCTTGTGAGGTCTCGTTGCATTTTCTTATTCTATAGCTTATCTCATTGTGAGATTACATTTTAAAGGAGTGTGTGTTATGTATCCATTGCATTAGGTGAGAAAAAGGCACCCTTCTTGTGCATTGACATATTCCCTAGATTCCATGTGCAAGAGCTCTTTGTGGTGACAATGAGGTGAGAAGAATTGGAATCGGCTAGCACACCTACATAAGGAAGTTGCAATAACAAGAAGATCTTTGACATGTCTCCACAACACACAAGGTAAAGCAAGTAAGTGCCCTAAAAGGATGTAACATTTTTGACATCGTTACTGGATCGACTTAAGGTATACCTTAGTTTATTGGTTTGATTTCTTATAAAATCCAAGTCAACCCAGTGGTGTAAACCATGAAAGATTGGATTTGAAACTCTCATGTGATGTTTAGGTTGATTGGAATGTGTTAAAAATTGGTTTTCTAGTTTTTTAAAAATCGTTTTGGTGCCAATAATGAAGGATTTAGATAAAAGAATTAGGGTATATTGCATTAGAAAATAGTCTTTTAAATGATAACACACACTTCTACACTATGAAAAACATAAATTACAAACCCCTTGAATAATTTATTTACCTTTATCATTTTTACATTCTATTCACTATTTTTTGGGCTTAAAAATCTCAAAAAACTTAAAAAAATTGGTGGTTTTGTTCTTCAATTAAATGGTAGAAGCATATCTAGTAAGTAATTTAGAATAAGAATCATTCAATTAAATTGTAGAAGCATGCATAGCAAGTAATTTAGAATAAGAATCATTCAATTTTAGCTTTAGCATATGGTTCATTAGGTTCACTTTAGCTTAAATTATGTGGTTTATTAGGTTTACTTTAGCTTCAGTTATGTGATTCATTAGGTTCACTTTAGCTTCGGTCTTTGGTTCATATTTTACATCACTCCACTTAATCCATTAATACTAGTTTAAGGTAAATCTTGGTTGTTTTTATTTCAATAGTCTTTGGTTCATTAGGTTCACTTTAGCTTAAATTATGTGGTTTATTAGGTTCACTTTATCTTCAGTTATGTGATTCATTAGGTTCACTTTAGCTTCGGTCTTTGGTTCATATTTTACATCACTCCACTTAATCCATTAATACTAGTTTAAGGTAAATCTTGGTTATTTTTATTTCAATAGTGATTAGTCTTTTTCCTTGTGCAATTAGGTTAATTTCTAAGTCTTATAAGTCGTGAAGGTCATGTTTGGAGGATAGTGATTAGTCTTTTTCCTTGTGCAATTAGGTTAAGTCGTGAAGGTCATGTTTGGAGGATACATTAGCATTTAAGCTTCCAAATTGTTGGTTTTACTTGAAATATATACTCATTACAGACAAACTAGTGAACTTTTAGTAGCTATTGGAAGCTAAATGATTGTTATCAACATGGATTTTTTAATCTTATTATATCTCGATTTGGAGTAAATTTTAAGTGAATTTATCCTTTAATTAGATCAATCAAAGTGTAAAATTAATGATATTTAAGTTTAATTTACAGTTTCAATTCTTGAGTTTAATAGCTAAATGATATTTAATAGCTATTGGAAGCTAAATGATTGTTATCAACATGGATTTTTTAATCTTATTATATCTCGATTTGGAGTAAATTTTAAGTGAATTTGTCCTTTAATTAGATCAATCAAAGTGTAAAATTAATGATATGTAAGTTTAATTTACAGTTTCAATTCTTGAGTTTAATAGCTCTATTGAAAGCTAAATGATTGCTATTGATGTGGATTTTTAAAATCTAATTACATCTCAATTTGTAATAAATTTTGAACTAATTTCTCCTTTAATTGGATAATTCAAGTTTAAAATTAATCATATTTAAGTTCAATTTAGAATTTGAGCTCTTAACTTTAGTGTTATCAGCTCATCAAATTCCATCTCATGAGATATCCTTAGTATGGGTAGGATCTCATTGTACTTTGAAAACCCTTCTATGTTGGCGAATAGGATGTCTTTCATATCATCTTCATCACCTTGTGCTTTGGTGGAGCCTAAGTTTCTCAAATATTCACCCAAATTTTGATTCTCATTCATTCTTAAACTAAAAAACTTATGCTTAAGGGATACCTTTGAGTTATTGATTTTGTTTCCAAATAGGTTCTCCAGATTCTCTCATACCTCTTGGGTTGTTTTATCAAAGTCCACATGGTGGATGAGGTTATCGACAAGCCCTAAGTCAGTTAGTGCCATTGCTTTATCATTCTTATCCTCCCATATTAGGGTTTTTTTTGGATATCTACTTTAGGTTTCTTCTTGATGATGTTTCATACTCCTTACATTAAAAGAAGATGGATCTTAGATTTTCTTGTTAGGAAGTTTTTCCCAGTAAACTTCTCAATGGAAATGTTACTCCTATATGCCTCCATGCTATAGGAAGCTATCAAGTGGTGCCTTGCTTGTTTACCAAAACAACAAGCTTGATTGTCACGGGACCCTTTTGTACTTCTTGAAGAATTTATTAAAAATCTCACAAATTACATCATAATTGAAACAAAGACTTGAATTGAAATTGATAATTAAATAACTTAGCATAACACAAAGCAAAAGAATTAGAATAACATCACCATCAAAAGTAAAGGATAGAGAATACCACACAGTAAAGCAGATTGGGTGCAATATCCCCCCTCAAGTGTGTAGCTCCACTTCCATGACTTGAGTATTTAGAGAATTTTATTCATAAAAATAGCCCAAGGAGCTAAGAATAGATGAGCGTACAAATTGGGCTTGCTTTTCCCACTTTTGGGGTATTTCTTTACATATTTTTAATCATATCAAAATCCCTAAGGTTTGTACATATAAAAACCTTTGCCCAAATATAATTACTATTGGGCCTTGTTACATAAAATAACTTTGTACACATTTGCACAAATTGTGCTCACTTGCACATTTCATTAAGCTAAATCCTACACAAATTAAATTAAACATATTTTGTACGATTATTAATTCATTAAAAATATCATAAAATATATATATGTAAGCAACTGTCCTCAGTTGTGTAAGAAAAATGCCGAGAGAATAAGATTATTGATGTCATAACCTACAAGGTAAACTCAGAGGTCCGAACATGGCTCAGAGGTTCTTATGGACATGGAATACCATTGTCACACTGATTCTAACCATAATGATTAAATGAACAAGTCTGGATGATGAAAGATTAATTTACATTTGAAGTTGAAATAAACTTGAATAATAAACATGAAACTTAGCAATTATAAGGTTGAGTTAAGCATAAGAGAGTCATACTTTTTATATATTCAATTGCAATGATGCTCTACATTGAGAAAAATGAAAAACAATACGAATGGATTGAAATATAATTATTCTTTCTAACATAACTAGGGTTATTTTTAATTATGACTTTATAAGAAACTTAGAGTAGTACGAATTGAAACTCTATGCATAATTATTTGAGCATGATCATTATTGTAAGGATGGAAATGAGAAACTTACTTGGAAGATGTTTGAATCACTGTCTAAAAATAAAACTTACATAAAAATATTAGAAATTTTATTTACTAATTTATAGAGGGCATCAACTTACTTGTAAGTGTTGAGAATAGCTTTGTTAGCTTTCACCCGCAATTTGTAAGAGGTTGGAAGTTCATAGATAGTCCTGATTTAATCTGTAAAAACAAAGTCTTAACAAAAGTATGAGACATTGTTGATTTTATAAAGTTTTGATGCTAAGCCTCGGATAATGCTTTAAAGATCTTCAGTTTACTCAACATTGTGTTTCCTTGCAATTCGTGGTGTTGAATCCTCTTGAAGCTTGTGTTTGAGTGATATGGGTCTCTTGTACATATACTTTTAAGTTATAAATTTTTAAGCTTATAATAATTTAACCTTAATCAAGGCTTAATTAAGCATAAGGATCTCTCTCTTTAAAAAAATACCCAAAAATTTAAAGCTTGCTATAGCTTTAACTAAAGTTTTACATAAGGTTTAAAATAACCTCTAAGCAAAAGCTTTTTATTAAGGCCTTCTTCACATGCAGATGGCTAGAGATGGCCAACCGCCGGTAAGATATTTTTTTAAAGAATATAACACACACACACACACACACACACACACACACACACATATATCCTAGGCTTCAACTAAAGCCTTATATTTAAGGCTTTTAATATAAAAGGGACATGTGGTCCTATATATATATATATATATATATATATATATATATATATATATAGCATTAAGCTTAAATTAAGGCTCTCCAAAAACCGGCCAACAATGTATGAAAAAAAAAAGATGAAGCTTATATATCTATATATATATATCTATATATATATATATATATATATATATATATATATATATATATATATATATATCATTAAGCCTTAATTAATGCTTTGCTGCAAATTCGGGCAACGCGCATTTTTGGAAATATATATATATTATATATTTCAAGCTTGCCCAAAAGCTTTGGTAAAAGGGATTTGCACCCAGCGCATTATTGTTGAGGAAGAAAAAGACTAAAAGATAAATTGGGAGAAGAAATTAAATCTAGGCAGCCCTCATCCGTCCATGATGGATTTCTTGTAGTTGCAACAGTTTAACAATCTGGCTATGGCTCTCCAACCTCCTCTCCTTGCTGATTCAATCCATACGGACGGATTATGAAGTAGATTAGTGAAATTAAAGGTGGTTTTGTGGTTTTGCAAACCCAGTAATGGTTTTCCACCTTGCTTTTAACCTTTGGGCAATAGATTAATGGAGATTTTTTATCCAATGGTTAAAACTTTCAACCATACATACCATACATGAACATGAACATAAACTTAACATAAACAAACATATTCTTCTTTAGCCTTTGTCTCTTTAAGCTCTTTATCCACAAGTCTTTGCCACTTCAAGAAGATTAAATTAAACCAAAGCTGCCTTTGTCTCTTTAAGCTCTTTGTCCACAAGTCTTTGACCACTTCAAGAAGATTAAATTAAACCAAAGCTCTGTCATGTGTCATGTGTCATGTCACTAACCTTTCATGTGTCATGTCACTAGACCCTTTTGTACTTCTTAAAGAATTAATTAAAAATTACAAATTACATCATAATCGAAATAAAGACTTTAATTGAAATTGATAATTAAATAACTTAGCATAACACAAAGCAAAAGAATTAGAATAACATCACCATCAAAAGTAAAGGATAGAGAATACCACAGAGTAAACCAGATTGGGCAATCTCCCCCCTCAAGTGTGTAGCTCCACTTCCACGACTTGAGTATTTAGAGAATTTTATTCATAAAAATAGCCCAAAGAGCTAACAATAGATGAACTAAGAATAGATGAGCGTACAAATTGGGCTTGCTTTTTCCACTTTTGGGATATTGCTTTACATATTTTTAACACTAGTTCTGTAATTGGACACTAAAGTGTCCTGAAAAGTTAGCATTTTTCTTGAATTTTTGTGGGCAATCTATTAAGAGTTTTGAAATGCTTAACATCCACAGATGTTCCTCAAGACCCAAAAAATCCTTGAGATTTTTTAAATTGCACTTTTCTTAGCTTTTGCAAGGTAATATTTTAATTTTCTTAGACACATGCTGATAAAACGCATGATTTTTGCTGTTTTCAAAATAGTAGTAATTTGGACATAACTTTTAGAAGGGACATAGTTTGATCATGAAACTTGGCTTGATGGAAAGACCATGATGTAAACTAAATCCTGGAATCATCAAACGATAATTATTGGATAAATTTTTGACTCGCTAATATTGAAATGACGTTTTTTATACAGGTGCAGCATGAATTTTTCTCCTTCCATATGCAAGCTAATAATATAAAACTTGAGGTGCACCCATGTTATATAGGGGGTAAATACTGTTTTGAATTTTCCAAAACTTTAGAGCCACTTTTTGGGCCTCTTCTCATACATGGCCTTTTGCGCAACCTATTTTTAATACATAAAATGTCTAATTATGAGCCTAATTTTGATTTTCAGCAAAGGGGAAAGCTATTTAAGTGCATTATTTGTTGTAACTATAGGTGTAGACTACTTGTGCAAGCATATTTATGATTAGTTTTTGATAAAAGATGATCAAATTTTGCATTTTTATTTTTTACAGTTTTTTTAGAACTAGGCGATAAGAACCTACTTAAGTGGAGGCTAAGTTAGTGTCATACACATCAAATTATGGCTTATTTATCTCATCTCAAGCATGAAAACCAATAATCAACATTCTCATTGATAGGGCTACATTATTTTTTAGTGGCGTGATTGAGTTTTGATAATACGCGTTACTTTTGCTGATTTTATGCAACTTTTTTGGAAAAACTTCTAGGAAAGGAAAATGATTTTTTTGGTGAACTTCTACCTCCTTGGACTAATTTATGCTATCAAAATATCTTGGGAAAAATGCTATTGATATCATTGGATTTTTTTTTTGAGAGAATGATGCTTGCATATTTGGAAAAATCCTGAAAAATGTTCATTTTCAAGACATGCTACTTTGTTGCTTATGTACTTCCAAATAAAAAGGCATTTTATATGTTTAGCATTTTTTACATAAGCATAGGGTTATGTTCTACATGCCCAATGAAGCATTTTGGTTTTTAAAGCCTACATTAGGAGTTTGATTTTTTTTTCGCAACCCCCAAAAAAGGACACTCAAGTGTCCTGTTTTGGTACCAAACTAGTGTTAAGGTGTGGGTTCCATACCTTTGCATATATTTACAGGCAAGTATTGTGGATGATCTTTTTAATGTTCTCACATTATCCAAAAAATGTTGAATTAGGCTAGCTAAAAAGAATATGAAGGTTGAATTTGATAGTGATTAATTACTTATCAAACCTAAATCAAAGGGTATTCAGGTTGTTAAAAAAAGTATCAAGAATGGAAGACTTTCACATGTTAGATGCTTTTATTCCAAAGATGCATGGAATGAATGCTAGAGTAATGTATGTTGAAGATTTGTGGCATACGTGGTTTGGAACTTAATTATAAGGCATTATTGATGCTTAAAAATAAGCATATGGTACAATTTACCTCAACTTACTCTCTATAATAAGGTTTATGAAGCATGTTGTTTGGCAACAAGGCTCATTTTCCTACTGGCCAACATAGAGCCTCTCATTGTACCATATGCTTAAAAATAAGCATATGGTACAATTTACCTCAACTTACTCTCTATAAATGGTACAATTTACCTCAACTTACTCTCTATAATAAGGTTATGAAGCATGTTGTTTGGCAACAAGGCTCATTTTCCTACTCGCCAACATAGAGCCTCTCATGTAATTAATCTTGTGCATGGTGATGTTTCAAAAAAGAAAACTCAATCATTTGATGGATGCACTTGTTTCATCACTTTCATTGTTGATTGCTCAAAGATATACTTGGGTTTACTTTATAAAGTGTAAGGATGAAGCACTTGGTCATTTTAAGAAATTTTGCAATATTGTGGAAAACCAAATTGCCTTGTAAAGAATGAGATGATTCAAAACATAAAATCATCAAAAGGCAACTCTCTTATTATTTAAGGCATTTATTAGCTAATGCCATTTTTATTAGTTACCATTGTGTTTTGTTTATGTGATTGCCTAGCCTTGGCCTTAGTTCCTTCTATTTGCACATGGTACTCTTTTTTCTTTGTATGCCTGGATTATCTTGCCGGATGCTTTACAACGCCAGAGGACTTATGTTCTCTTAATGCATGGGTTATCTTGCCAAGTGCTTTTCTTGGGAAGTAGTGCCAAAGGACCTCTCTCAACCACGAGTTCATCCTAAGGAGTTCTTGTCGGATGATGCTTTGCCGCCGAGAGGATAAACTCTCCAGGCGAGTATGCATCCCTTCTTATCTTTGCATTCATAGGACAATGAATGGATTAGTAGAGAGGGTGACATGTCGATGGCTAGCAAAGTCCTCCACAATCCATTCTAAAGAGAATATGGGGGAGAGAGAGAGCTTGAGTTCCTTGCAAGAAAAAACACACACACACACACAAGAGAATGCAAGACACAAGAGAGAGAGAGATGGATGGCTGAATTTTCTTCTATCTTCTTCTCCTCTACAACCATATGACTAAAAGATAAGAGTACATACATATAAAGGGAAAGTACTCTCCTACAACAACATACAAAATGGTCGGTCTGTAGTGTGAACCCAACTATATGAGATGGCGTTATAACTACGCCATAACTCTAGTACTCCAAAGTGGCTGTCACATAGCCTGTCATCCGCTCACATCATATCGACCATAATCTCACCAACCATGCTAGTGGCATAAGTGTGGAAGCTATCACCCAGGCGGGTCATCAATGTCCGCCGTAGCACTAGTTGAGCTCGATATCTCAACACTCCCTCTCTTGAGCTCAACTCCATACACTGCACTCCAAGTAAGCTCCTAAACTTGTGGAGCTTCTCTATGCCCAATGCCTTCGTGAAGATGTCAACCACCTGATCCTTTGTGCTGACATATACCAGATCTACATCACCTGCTAGAACCTTCTCTCTCACAAAGTGATAATGTGCCTCAATGTGCTTCATTTTAGCATGGTATACTGGATTACTAGCCAATTATATGCTACTCATGTTGTCACAATAAATGAAAACTACCCTATCCCCACGGGCTCACCCATATCACCAAGTAGCTTCTCCAAGCCACCTCACAAGCTACCATAGCAGCACCCCTGTACTCAGCCGCTGTACTCGACAAGGCAACTGTTGGCTACTTCTTACTGCTCCAACTCACAGAAGCACTCCCAAATGAGAACATAAAACCACTGGTAGATCTCATGTCTGCAACACTACCAGCCCAATCAACATATGTGTACCCATGTAGCTGTATCTCTATACCAGCCTCATAGAGAAGTCCATAGTCATTGTGGACTTTATGTGCCTGAGAATCCATCTAGCCGGATCCAAGTGTGGATTCCTAGGGGATTTACAAGGTTTGGCCACCATCGGAGCATGTTTGGATTAGCTATTAGCACCCTGTGCGAATTTTGCAAGTCTCTTAATGCTTGAGAGGTCATAGAAAATCCCGCTCTTCCCGTGCCATTATACCCAAACAAGCTCTGATGGGGTGACTGAACTTTGCGAGCATGTGGGGGGACCCACATGCTCCTAAAGCTTGGTGAGCATCATAGCATGTGGGGGGACCCACCCCCACATGCTCCTAAAGCTTGGTGAGCATCATAGCATTTTTGGATTACCAATTAGCTCCCTGTGTGGATTTTTCAAGTCTGTTAGTGCTTGAGAGGCTATGGAAAATCCCTCATGCTTGCAATATTTGGTCAGCATCGGACCATGTTTGGATTAGCAATTAGAGCCGAGTGTGGATTTTTCAAGTCTCTTAGTGCTTAAACTGACTCACAAGTCCAACAACATAACTCAAGTCTAGCCTAGTAGTGGGTTATGTAGATCAAGCTACTCACTATGCGCCTGTATGTAGTGGGTCCTCCAAAAGCTCTCCTGTATCTGTGGAAAGCTTTGTGTTCTGCTCCAATGGCACTGAAATAGGCTTATAGTCTGTCATACCATACTTGGATAACATGTCCAAGCCATATTGCCTCTGCAATAACAAAATGCCATGAGGTGATCTCACCACCTCTATGCCCAAAAAATATCGCAGCTCACCACCCAAATCCTTCATCTCAAACTTTTGCTTCAAAAGCCTCCTGACATCCTGTATGTCAACATCACTATCACCAGTGATAATTAAGTCATCCACATAGATGACTAATAACATGATCCCTCTATCTGCCTTTTTCACATAGAGTGAAAAAATTGCATTGGATATCTAAAATCCAATGGTAACAAGATACTTCCTGATCTTGTTTGTTCATGCTCTCGGTGCCTGCTTCAAGCCATACAAGGCTTTGCGTAACCTACACACAAATTTAGGTGTGCATCACTCTCATAACCTAGTGGCTGCATCATGTAAACTTGTTGCAAATCACCATGCAAGAAGGCATTCTTTACATCCATCTAATGTAAAGACCAACCTTTTGCTGTAGCCATAGCAATGACAGGTCTCACAGTTGCCATTCTTGCAATCGGGCTAAATGTCTCTTCATAGTCAATGCCATAAGTCTGCGCATAGCCTTTGGCCACACCAATCTTGCCTTATACCTACTCACTGAACCATCAGTGTTATGCTTGACTTTATACACCCACTTACATCCAATTGCCTTCTTTTCCTTAGGCAAAGGCACTAACTCCCATGTTGCATTTAAATCCAATGCTGCCATCTCCTCATTCTTCATAGAATCTTCCCATTTCTTATTTCCAAGACCTGCTCAAAACAAGTGGGCTCCAACTCCTGTATTGATTTAACCATGTAAGCATAATGATGGGCTGTATATCCATCATATCTCAACTTGTCAACAGGTACCTAACCCTCGTAGACCTACATACACCTGGATCACTGCCAGGTGTCCTCAGAACAGTCCTCATTCTCCTTATACCAGGAGTAACAACAGATGGAATGCCAAGCTCCTCATCAAGGCTCTACTTAGAGCCGCTAAAGTCACCATCTCCATATGAGTGACCTGCTAACAAATCAGGCACAAAAGGTTGATCTACCTTTTCCTTCCCTTTGTGTGATACATGTGTGCCTATATCTGTCCTCAACCTACCTGACCATGGCCTAATATTGGATCGACTGCTAGAGGACTCTCCAGGTCCACTAAGCACCTATGATTGCTTCTCTACATGTGGTGCAGCATCAGCACTTCTTACATCTACATCTTATGTTGCCTTCACTCTACTAGTGCATACCAGCTACTCATGTCGTCAAAGACAACATCTCTGCTTACTCGCATCTCACAAGTGATAGGGTTATAACATCTATAACCTTTCTACTCCATAGCATAACCAATAAAGATGCATTTCTCTGCCTTTGGATCCAACTTTTTTCTCACTTCATCAGGAACATGCACATATGCAATACACCCAAACACTTTCAAGTGAGACACATCCAGTCTTATGCTTGTAAACTTCTATTCAGGCGTCATACCATGAATAGCTGCAATGGGTGTCATGTTTATAATGTACATAGTAGTTGCTACTGCTTCTGCCCAAAAATAATGTGGCATATTCTTTTCAGCCACCATCAAGGCACGTGCCACTTCTGCAATGTGCCTATTTTTTCTTTTTGCAACACCATTCTGTTGTGGAGTGTACCTGCAACATGTAAAGTGTCTCTTGATTTCCTGCTTCCTTAGAAAATTGTTGAACTCATTGGAGAAATATTCTCCCCCACCATCTGTTCTCTCAGGCATTATATTTGCATCCTTTTTCCTTCTCTCGACCAAGGCTTTAAATCTTTGAAAGTAAGCAAACACCTCACTTTTCTCCTTCATGAAGTAAACCCACACTTTCCTAGTGTAGTCATCAATGAATGTAACATAATACCTGCAACCTGTAATTGTTGCAATCTTGGTCAGTCCCCATATATTCGAATGTATGACATCTAATGGCCTTGCATTGACATGTTTTTCATGTGGGAAAGCATGTTTGGTCTGTTTACCAAGATGGCATGCTTCACATACTTTGTGCATACCATCAACCTTAAACTTTGGCAAACCTACAACAATATTTTGAACCTGCATAGACTTCAGTCACTGTACATTCACATGACCAATGCGCTTGTGCCATATGTCAATATCTACAATGACACATGTTCCATCCACAAACATGGTTGCCTTTACTTTAGGCATGTTCACATCCAAAGTAAACATCTTGTCAATTCTGTTACCCTTTTCAACCAAGCGATACTAAAGTAAACATCCAAAGTAAACATCATGTCATTTCTGTTACCCTTTGCAACCAAGCGACACTAATTTTTGAAGTCTTCCAAAAAACATCCTTGAGGATTAAACCTCACTTGCAAATCTTGCTCAACCATCTGTCCAACATAAAGCAGGTTCTTTGTAATATTTGGAACATGAAGTACATCTGCCAAGTACTTCATTTTGCCATCATGCATAGACAATGGCACTTTACCAACATGCGCAATGGGATGCGTTGTATCATCACCTGTTTCTAAAGCACATGACTGGTCATGTGGTTAGAGGTGCCAGAATCCACATACCATGTATCTTGAGATCATGGCACATCTCCTATTATGGAAATGAGCATGTGTTGCATCACAAACAACTACTCACTTCTATCATCACCTCCCTATTTACTAGATGATACTACATAGTTGCCTTACTGCAACTCTCTACTTTTAATGTCATTCTGCTTTTTATAGTAGTCCTTTGCCATGTGCCTTGGTTTGCCACAATAATAGCACTCTATGCTATTTACATTCAAATTTCTTTGCCAACCACCTCGGCCTCTTTGGCTCCCCCTGCCTCTAGACTGGCATCTTCCACCTGTGTATGATTGCTGTTGTGAACCATTAGACTGTTGTTGTCGAGAATTTTGATTTCCTTGTCAACCACCACCTTGGCCTCGACCACGACGTGTGCCTCTGCCTCTACTTGAAGTAGAGTAAACAGCTTGTTCGAATGTATATTCTTGCTTTGTGAAGAAGAGTCCTCACCTAGTGACTTTTCCTCTATTATCAGCATCGACACTAAGTCTCGAAAGTTGGGAATATTCTCCCTGACTGCAATGGAGGTCTTGAATGGCTAGTACTCTTTGCCAAGCCCATTCAAACAGACACTCACCAAATCATCATCTTCCACCGATACATTGATGGACCCAAGGGATTCAACAATGCCCTTGATCTTGAAAGCATACTCATTGATAGACATGCTTTTCTTTTCCACAGTATGCAGCTCTTGCTTTAGCTGCAATTTCAATGCCTTTGTGTTGGTCTGGAACATCTGTACCCAGATTCTGCCACGTAACTGCTGGAGTGTTGGCATCCTATATGCGTCCTATCACCGTGTCTGTGACACTAATTGAAAGCCAATACATGACTTTCCTTGCACCCTGGCTCCAATCCTTAAATGCCTTTATGTCTGCTGGAGTGGCATTCTCTTCAGACAACTCAGAAGGCTCCTCATTGTCTCCTTCGACATAGTCCTAAAATCCTTTGGTCATTCTGAACTCCCATGCATGGAAGTTATTTTTATTCAGCTTCTCACTAACAATCTTATTGAATCTGTCAGATATGTTTTCCTGCAAGAATCGAACATTTGCAAACAGACAATTTTAGTATGCAATTTGTAACACAACAGTATCTTTCGTGACTACAGCACCGGTACTTCAGCACAACCTATAGGTCACCATATCTGACCAAAGTACATGTACATACACCCAATGTCAATAATACATGTGCAAACACTGTCTGCAGTCCCAAAATGCACTGTTGCACTGTAATAACCAGATTTCGACCAGAGACAATTCTCAACCAAAACTTTCCGAAACTGTCAAAAATACCTTGCAGTGACAAAACGGAGATCGAGACGCGCCTGAAACACAATTCTAGTTGCAAAACTTCAGTACAAAGTATTGTGTACCACACAGGCACCTCCAAGCCTACGAAAACAGCTCCTCAATCAGAGAAGTGTAGCTCCCAGAGCTACCGAGGGGTGTTGTACCTAAACTAAGAAGGGAAAGAGATGATGATTCTCTTACCCGTGTACCGTTTCCTTGCTTGCTTGTTTTTGCCTCTTTCTTGCCTACTTAGCTCTCACACGAACCGGAGCTCTAATATCATAAAGAGAATATGGGCGAGAGAGAGAGAGCTTGAGTTCCTTCCAAGCACACACACACACAAGAGAGTGCAAGACACAAGAGAGATGGATGGCTAAATTTTCTTCTATCTTCTTCTCTTCTCTACAACCATATAACTAAAAGATAAGAGTACATACATAAAGGGAAAGTACTCTCCTACAACAACATACAAAATAGTCGGTCTATAGTGTGAACCCGACTATATGAGCTGGCACTATAACTATGCCATAACTCTAATACTCCAAAGTAGCTTACACAACCTTTCATCCACTGGCGGCATATCAACCATAATCTCACGAACCATGCTAATGGCATAAGTGTGAAAGCTGTCACCCAAGCGAGTCATCAATGTCCGCCCATAGCACTAGTTGAGCTCGATATCTCAACACATTCTCGCCTCCACCATCTTCACCAAGCTATCTGACCTCACCAGCCATCATCATCTATGGTACTCCCTGAACTCACCGGTTGCCATTATCATCGGTGCTCTTTGAGCTCTCTGTCCCTCTCTATTACCATCGATGCCCTCAGACTTCTCCGTCCACCACCGTGTGCACTCACAACGTGCATGGCCACCACCCTAGGGCAACTCGTGGCTCGCACATCTCCCTCCCTTTCCCAAGGTGAGCGGAGATCTCTCTTGAGTGCTATCTCCACTCCCTTTCCCAAGGTGAGGGGAGATCTTTGTTGAGCACTATCTCCCCTTCCCAAATGAACTCTAGGTTGAAAGATATTTTCTTGTAATAGATATAATGACAAGTATGGATATCGACGTAGCCTCAAGCAGGGAGGTGTTATCGGAAGAATTGTAACCTATATAGTACACAATGTGTCCACCCTTGGAGATGGGAGTAGCATATTGTGTGGTTTACATCTCCTCTTTAAGCGGAGGAATATAGCCTTTATATTGTAGAAGCTCATGAGGAACGAATATGTTGTTGGCTTGCCTCTTGTCTATGTTTTAACTATGCGTAGTTAAGAGTAGTATAGTGTGAGCGAGAGTGTGGCTGACTTGAGGGTTACGCAATGTAAGGTAGGCTAATAGCATAGTAGATGATGTTAAACAGAAGGCTTACAAGTCTTGGTAGTGAGTGAGACTAGTCCTTAGCGGGTATACTTCCTAGAGAGAACCCCAACTTGCTTTTCATCTCTTCTCTTCCTCCTCTTGGTAGATGTGAGTGAGTATGCATTGAATTCATGTTGATGTTGATTTTGAGGGGAAATGTTAAAAATGTGAGTTTAACATCATTCTTCACTATGCATGTAGGATTGAATGCATGCAAAATGCACTATGGTGACTCAAGTACTCACATACATGTCAAGTACAATATATTCTCTTAGTGTTCATCTCATGGAGTAGAGATTATCGTGGATGTATGCCTTTTAATAAAGGCTTCTAGAATCAAGATTGTTAGACTATGACTAGATGGTAACTCATGTTGGACATATACTGAAGAGCCAAGTTGGATTGACTTGAGGTGAAAAGCAAATGAAGAATTGTGTTCTAAATTTTTACCTTTGGGATCTTACAAATAAGAAATATATTTAAGATTCCTATAAACCTAATCAGAAACAATAGAAATTTAACCATGTTTATACCTACGTCAGTTGGTGATCTGCTACAACAAAATGCAACTATCAAATGAAGATAAGTCTTCTACAAAGTTATTATACACAGTCTTACAACCTGATTAGCCAAATTATTTCCTATGTAACAACTAAAACAAATCATCTACTATACAATAGCATAACAAGGAGTAGTTAGATAGAGTAGATTCTATATAAGAGCTTCAACTTTGTTCACTTAGTAAGTGGACTTATAATGGAGTACAAAGTAATATTTATGATATACTCCATCATAATACATGTTTATCATCATTGGTTAGTGATGTAAGCTTAGATTCAACTAGCATTCTCCCATTCTAGTCATTTTATCATTGTAATGGATCAAGTTTTCCATCCTCATCTTAAACTCATGTTGTCTATATGTCAGAGATCTATGTATGCACGTCTTTGACAAAAAAACATGACCAAAATTTTACATCAACGTCACCACAATAGCCGGTACGAGAGATGATCATTGATCAACGTGCCCATCGTAAGGATTCTTTTTATTATTGCCATGCAAGCCATTCTCACCATCACCATGACCACAAAAGTTCAAGCTGGTGTATACATCAATACCTTCCATGATAATGAATACAGATAGTTTCATTAAGTGATATCTTTAAGCCTTCACAAATTACCTCTAAACGATGCATAAACTGAACCTTCTTAAGTAGTGCTCTTCTCCATACCCATAAGTGCTACAGCTGGCATTACTTTTGCTAAATTAGTAGGAAAAGTCATAAGCAAGTTTGATTCACGTGTACTTATTAGCCTCACTCGAGTATGGAGTCTCCTGTGACAATGGCTTGCATAGAAGGTCCAAGTAATTTTTTGTTTAAGATGTATCAGCATACTCCTTTATATTTAGATATGGGCATCCAGAGGGTGTAGGCAGGCAGGGTTCCACAAATCCCTCCCACCACCCCAAAAAAAAAAAAAAACATCATTGCCATTGTGCCAGCTAATGAAATGTGGGGACATTCCATCTCATCTCATGCTAAGATGCAGAGTGAAAAAACTTCCATCCTAATCAAACGGCAGGTGATTTTTTGGGCTAGAATTTTGCTGTTTTTTTTTTTAATGGATAGGTTCTCGAGGACAAAAAGTCATCTGACTGAACTAGGAATTAGAACCTCACCACCTTTCCTCAAATGGGTTCCTCTAAATTGATTTGTGGTGGGAAGAATATGATTCTGCAAAAGGTACATAAGATTTTAACTGGAGGTACCCTCTTGACAACACCTACACTAAACTTCACGGAACTTGTCCCAAAACCATACACGTAAAGGCACAAATTGGATTTAATCAACCAAAAAGACAACAGTTTACACAACCTGAACTAATTCGGTACATTCACACGAATCAAATGAGAAAAGATTTCCTAGGATTTGCTCATTGCCTCAAACTCTTCTCCAAAGATAAATTTTCAGCAACTAGAGCATCAATATCAGCTTGGACTTTTTTCAAATCCACAGGCCGTTTTTCTAAGGTCTCCAGTGTTGCTTCTAGCTCAGTGATCTCCCTTCGAACTTTATCAATTGAGAAAACCTTATCATAACAATCAGAAAAGTTCTCATGAATGCTAGTTAACAATCTATAAGCTTGGCGACCAACAGGATCCTTCTTGGCATCCCTGCATAATTCAACGATTTCCCAGAATCAGCATGGCAAGTTTGGCATAAACATTGATGAAATTTTATAAAAAAAAACTAGTCTAGAAAGGCCACATCTGAGAACCACAACCCCATTACCTAAATACAAGTTCATCAACAAGAGCATGCGTGCGCTTGAGGCGCCCCTGATTGGCATTGCTCTCACGTTGCAGATCACGCATCTCACCAATAATGCGAGAAATATCAGTATCTTGTTTCTTGCTGTTCTTAATTAACTCCGTGATGCGCCTGATGTAGGTGTTTCTTGAAGGTCCCTTTATAGTATTCTCCAGCTCCATAGAGAGCAAAGCAAGCTGTTCTTCTCTGTTTTGGCAGAAAGATGTAAAACCCATCAAGTTCATGAAGGACTTGTACATCATTCACACAACTACTATAGATCAAAAGAGACTAAGATTGATAGAGATCCGGCATTTTCTGGGAGGTTCCCAAGCTTTCATAGGAATGTCCGGTTCTTCAATTTAGACAGGAGGGCTAGTAGCAAACCTTTGCTTTAATTTGATGGTCGTGTCCTTGATTTGCTGTCGTGTTTCTTTTACTTGTTTTAATTTTGTTTGTTGCTCTTCCTTCATAGTCAGAGCAGATGATTCCAGAAAACCTTTTTTACTCTCCAACTCCTTGTAGAGAGATTCCCTGTAGGAAAAATACATCATTAAGGTGATGCACAACCAAGAAACTCTAAAACACATGCATATTCTCAGCTCTACAAAAGCTGACCTTATCTTCCAGATATTCCGGTAAAACTGACCTATATTTAAAACATTCAGGAAAAAGATTTGAAGAACTGCCACTTCTCTTATAATTGACTTGGCAGGGTCTTGAAGTCTGACCTGCTGATCAAGTGGAGCATCCTTGACCACACTGTTCATCAACTTTGGAACAAGTATAGATCACTGTGCAGTGGACTACCCATGAATGAACAATAGTATTTTAAAGGTTGAATAAGATTCTTTAACCCTTCACCCTTTGGGGGTGCACGGCCAACGAGCCTAAAAGCATGCATTTCAGGCTGCACACCTACATTTGGCATCCCTTGGCCACCTATGACACACCTACGAGTATGCAAGGCACAACCGAACAACAGATAGCAACCAATAGGAAAAGTTGGACAGCACAAAGGACACGTGGCACATGGATAGCCAAATCGTCATATTCATATGCTTTCCACTACACACTCACTACTATCTCTGGAAAACCCTAACACATAGGCACAAATTTCTTTTCTTTTCTGGCACCCATGTGCATTTGGGTTTGAAAAAAGTGAATATTCGGGTTCTCTGCCTGCCCCACCAAACCCTTACCTCATCGTGCAAGGCTGAAATCCCTCACCCGGTCTTTGATTACTAGATATTTGTCATGGATTCATTCACAGATTTGCTTCTCAACATGAAGGCATCCATGGATGCGTAGGCGGCTAAAATGGAGGCTATACCTGCCCATCTCGACGGGATGGAGTAGGCACCTCAAGCACCTAGTATTCCGGATCTGGAATCTACAAGAGCCCATGCTTCAGAGCAAGTGTTGGACGATTCTGAGAATGTTGTTCTTAGCACTAGGGCTAGGGTTGCACAGTACAGAGCCTAAGGGGGGTGGAAGGTGTCCATGGTGATTGTGTGTGGAGAGAGAGAGAGAGAGAGAGAGAGAGAACAAAGATCAATGGAGAGAGTAACTCCACGACTCAATGATGGATAGATCGATTGATTTGATAGCACCAAGTACAATGCTTTTATAGGCATAAGCCTTATCTTTACCTTGGGTAGCCTAAGATGCTTGCACAAAAGCAAGCATCCAGAGAAGACCACGTGGAGGTAAAAAAATAGATGGGCATGATAATAAAAAAATCTTTGTAAAAATAGACGTAGATATCAAGAGAAGACACGCTGTCGCAAGCTAAAAACAGCCCAAGGTAACCAGTTTCGAGTTCTCTCACAATATATTGTGTGAGAACTCTGTAGAGTCAGCACAAACGCAAGTAAAAACAGCCAAAGGTAACCAGTTTTGAGTTCTCTGTCAACATTGTGTGTGAGAACTCTGTAGAGTCAGCACAAACACTGTTGCCAGGTCGCCCGGATACAACAACGTATCCACTGCCACACGATCTCAATTGCTGCCTACCTGCTAAGGACAAGGTGGAATTCTCCTTCGACAAATTCTCTCTTATGGATTGGTTAATTAAGCAGCAGGCTCTGTGTGTGTGTGTGTGTGTGTGTGTGTGTGTGTGAGAGAGAGAGTTTTGGAGGAGATAAGTTGATATGCCGAGATGGAGGAGAGCAGAGATGAACACGAAATTATATTGACGACAAGATAAGGAGAGGAGTGCAAGTCCTCGAGGGTTGTGCCAGTTCATAGCCCCACCTTTTCAAATATCTGTTTAATTACTAATCATGATTTACTAAGTACAAATACATTAATATCTTAACACACACACACACTCTCTTGGCACTGCTGGTACCTCTACTATCATGAGCGTATCCTGGGCAGCCTTATAGGTACCCCGGATTTTCTCTGCTGTAATGGAACTGGGATAACCAGATCGATGGCAACACCAGCCCCCCTTCTTCACCATCAATGGTAGCACAATGTACAATGCTATGTTGCTAATCATAACCAAGCCAACTTGCTACCATTTTTGGTTTGACTAACTGCACATCCGACACATCCTCCTCTCACATCGTCAACCAAAGTCTCAAAGTCATGTACCAGTCCATTGTCACAGCTTTCACTACTGCCGACATGTTCATTGGAGGCGCCTACAGGTAGTTGTATAGCACGATCTCCACCAATCCTTGCATTAGTTGTTTTTCAATTAAAAAAAAGGGCTTACTTACTGTCTATTTTGGACGTTTGCAATTTTGCGATGTAGAATAAATACCCAAAAATATCAGATAAATAAGCTGAATAAAAGGGGTTAAAAAGGGATCAAACCAAACTGGAGATGATCATTCCAACACCTCCTCTCAGCTCAAACACGGTGGTCCGACTCCCATATGGGTAAGGAGCCGATCGATAGTATCTGGAGGAAGAGGTTTGGTGAAGAGATCAGCTAGGACAATACTCCAGAGAAATGATGCCATCAGCGACCATCTCACGAACAAAGTGAAAATGAACCTCAATGTGCTTGGTCTTGCCATGAAAAGATGAAGTACGTGTCAATGCCAAGGCACTTTGGGTGTCTATAAGAATGCGAATGGGAGAGTCCGAAAGGACATCAAGATGAAAGAAAGTGAAGAAAATATAAAACACAGATGTAGGCCCAGGTACAAGACCTGTAAATGCTGGAAACTGATGTTTATTGCTGAAATCTGAGCACGAGGGAAGCTCATAGGTGCTGTACAATGGTGAGAAGCAGTAGCCATTACTAATGACCTCAACTGAATGCTGAAAAATGAGATGAATTGAGGGAAAGGGAGCCAGCCCTTATATACTCCCTCAGGATGCTGGTCGGCCAGCTGTAGCAGGCCAATAGCATGGCAGTAGCATAAAATGCTACATAAAATGCCTAAAAATACTTGAGGACACTCATAGCATAGGAGATGTTTGGACGGGTGTTGGCAAGGTAAAGCAATGAGCCAACAATCTGCCGGTACTCTGTGGAATCCACCAAGGGTGTATCATCCTCCTTGGCATTGGGATCCATGGAACAAGAGAGAGGTGTACAATCTGACAACCCATAGAGTGTGAGCAGCTTCCTCACATACTTCTGCTGAGAAATGAAGATACAGTCATCTTTCTGCCAAACCTCCAGTCCAAGAAAATAATGTAGAAGGCCAAGATCAGTCATCTCAAATGTCTCTGAAAGCTTGGACGGAACCTGTGTGACCAACCCAATATCTAAGCCAGAAAGAATGAGGTCATCAACATACAAAACAATGACACAGTTTACACTCACTTATAAATTAGTGCAACTCCTAAGGATAGGTTTATGACCAATACTTACCACCTGTCACATGCCATATAACCATGTTAGCAGACAGTTTCACACGCACGGTTCACGGGCGGGCATCCCCTTACCCAAACTACACATTGGTCAAGCAAGCATGAAAACCGATTTCACTTTGATGAAGGATCCTTATGCTACCAAAGAGGATTTCAAAGATGTTTTGGAACAGATTGCAGAATAGAAATTTGGTGACTTTTTATGTCATCAAGAAGAATTTTCTTATGTAGTGGAAGAGTGCCATGCTTCTCCATACATGGGGCATAGAGACACCTTGACTACACTTCAAGCTTTGGAGAGCTATTTTTATTGGCCTAGTATGAGAAAGACATTGAGCTTTATGATTTAAGAATGTTTGTTTTGTCAGAATGTCAAGTTTGATCAACAAACACCAGTAGAATTATTGCACCCATTGAATGATCGATGGAAGAATATTGCTATGGATTTTATCTTTGGATTGCAAAGTCAGGGAATGATGGTATATGGACCTTTCTAGGATACCAAGAAGATCAACCATGTACGTCATCGGTTGGACCTTTCAGATCATTGGAGGATATATAATGTTTTCCATGACAGTCTTGAAACCATATACAAGAGGAAGTTGTTTTGAAGAATCCACCAAGGGTGGAAGAGCCAGAACAGATTGTGTTTCATTCTGTGAGAAAAGGAGGAAAGACAGTGGTTAGAAAGTTCCTCTTGGAATTCAAGACTTACTCGTTGTTGGACGTGAAATGGATGCCAAAGGAGTACTTCTAGGACTATCCAAATATACTTCGAGCTTATGAGCATTGAGGAAGTGGTTGGTCGAGATGTATTTGAAGTACAGATATGGACGTCTTGCAATCAAGACACATTCAAGAGGGAGGGATCATACTGTCAAAAGTGCGCAGCGGAAAGCGTGAGACATAGGCACAGAGAGAAGGAAAACAAATCTGCATAATGATGAAGAAGCAATGATACAATCAGCCCTGTGCAAGGGGTGGTCCCCGTATGTGTGGGCATGATGAACTACTCCCCTAAGGGAGGACCCGGGCCTGGAAGCCCCTGTCAGAGTGAGTACAAATGAGGAGGAGGCAAGCCTTATATAGCCCCAAGATGAGCTGGCCGACTTGCTCCAGAAAAGTCTCACGACTGGACAAAAAATAAACATGTGATGATGGGTGGCCAACCCTACAACCAAGGGCCTAAACATGAGGAAAAAATAAGGTGCTGCTCGGGATAAATTGCCCGGGATAAATCTGGGCACCCCTGATACACAACTTGGGCACACTACCAGGAGATGAATAATGCTAACACCCCCTCTCAGATCCTGGGAGTGAAACCGGTCCAAGGAGCTGGAAAAGGAAACCTCCAAAGCAAGTCGCAAAGTCGATCAGCTCCTGCCTCTGCCACTTGCTCTTTGGTGTTAACTATGGCACTGAGCTCAAGAAAGCTCTCCTGCCAAAACCTGACACCCCTAGCTGGCAAGCTCCCAACCAACTAGTCACGTGTCCATGTGGAACCAACCATCCACAACTCATCATCCCAAAGCACAATCTGATGTCAATCATCTACTCCAAACTACTGCTCCACTGGTACCTACTTGCACCCAATGAACCTGTACAACTACCATGCATCCTGTACCCATCCTGCAACTGAGCAAGTACCTGTGAACCTCGACAACAGCTCTCATCACCAAGTGACCTAGCCTGCCTTTGCATGAATGCCGATATCATCCTGTACACCAAGCTCCCAAATCAATGCTTATCGTAGGGATGAAGACTCCTGTGCCTGTAGCCTGTAATCCAGAAGGCCATCTGCCTAGGGAATAGGAGTGGCTCACTGCCAAGTAACCACATCCCCCTCTCAAGGTGAACACCCTGAGAACCTAAAGGAAACACCTGCACACCAGCAAAACTATGCTGAATTGGCACAAACTCATAGACCCCCTCTGTTGTCGAGAAAGGACTAACTGTCTTCCACACACACCTCGAGGATGAGAATCCAAGTGTGCACCCATGAGTCTGAAAACTTTGTCAAAGCAAAGATTGGCCGAGCATGGGCTCAAGGCCATGTGGGAAAGCACCATTCCTGAAAAAGAACACCTGCCTCCACTGCCTCCAAGAACGCAGATGAGATAATGCAAAAAAACGCTGCTGTAAACAGCTGGCAGCACGTGTACCAAGAAGAAGAGAGGGAAGAGGAAAACACAGCTACTTCAGCACCTCCTCTGGCTGCCCCAGATCTGCAGAAAACATATCCATAGGTGTATCCCTTGCTTGCTACCCCAGATCTGCAGAAAACGCAGCCAGGGTGTCTCCCCTGCTTGCTGCCCCGTATCTGCAGAAAACGCAGCCTGCTTGTTGCCCCAACTCTGCAGAAAACGCAGCCAAAGGTATCTCTTCCTGATACACAACTTGGGCACACTACCAGGAGATGAATAATGCTAACACATACCTCTAGCCCTCTTCATTGTATATATATTGGACTGGAATTGATCATTATTCTGCTTATAATGGTTATTTGGACATGCTCTAGTTCGGGTGGCAACGATGCCCAAGGAGCAAGATTTGTATATGGATGGTGACGATGCCAGAACGAGATTTGTATATGGGAGGCAACAATGCCAGATGGCCCATTGGACGGCAACGATGCCAGATATATTGGACTTCGCAGTCAGGTGGTCATTGCAACCAGATGACCCAGATGACTTTATTGGATTTCACAGTCGGGCGGTCATTGCGATCAGATGGCCCAGATGACTGTATTGGATTTCGCAGTCGAGCGGTCATTGCGACCAGATGGCCCAGATACGAAAAGGATACAAATCTGGCAAGCCATACGCTGCCCTTGAAAAGGTAGCAATACCTAGTCTAACCCTAGTTTATGACCTAACATCCAAAATGGTGAGAGATGCCTAACAATGAGCTATGCGCCTCTTATTTATAGGCCTTTGAAGGCCAAGTGGACTGGCCGACATGCTATCGGCCAAGTCCCTGGACAAGGAAAATCCTTCCTGTTGTAGCCGACACCGTGACAAGCCTCTATTCTACTGGCCGACAAGAACTTGGTCCATTCCACCACCTTCCCTGCCAATAAAAGCTACAGAAGCTCCTAAATTTGGTCCTGAATCTTGTCTTTATCTGAAGCCCTTCGGGGATTAGCATATACATGTCATGCACATGACAGCTAGGTGTGGAAAACTTGGCCATTAAACCTGTCTATGAACATGTGAGGACTCATAGTTGCAAAGAAGATAAAAAGACTTTTTTAAAGGGTTTTCAAAAATTAAGGCTTTCTAAGATTAGGATTTCCAAACATGGGGATTTTCAAAAATGATGATGTAGTAGGCTGTAGCAACCCTTTCATGCTTGATATATGCCCTCAATTTCAAGAAATGATAGGGGATTTAAGATTAACGCTCCAATTAAGTAGAATTTTCAAAAATTTAAAAAAACCTCAAATTGACCCGAGACAATATTTTGCAGAAGCACACGTTCTCCTGTGCTCTTTCTTTGTTCATTCAGGTGCTGAGGTGTATGTGAAGCAGGTCAAGCAGCTCATAGGCAGTAGCAAACAAAGAAGCTGCGGGTCAGTGAAGAGAATGGCGGCGACTTGTGGCAGCTCACGACGGCCAGGCGTTCAGCAGTGAGGCAGCAACATGGCGCTTGGTAGGGCTGAAGTGCGGGAGCTGCTGCACAATAGTACGACTGTACTTCAATACGAACAAGTACGGATCCGCTCAGTATGCATGTACGGATTGCTGGCAACTGTACGGGCAGGGTGCTAACACTCGAGACAGTATCAACCTAGAGCTCTCATACCATGTTGGAAATTAAGTGGGGGGCCAAATCCCCCACTCAATTTCCAACAACTCACGTCTTATGCAGCTTGAGTGTTCAATAGATCTCAAGAATGTCAATATTGATATTTTCTTCACTATTTTTTGAAGATAATTGAAAGTTAATTTACTCAATTTTCAGATATATTTTACAATTTTCAAATTTTACGCATGCTTTCAAAAATGTTTTTCTTGAAGATTTGATTGATGGATTACCTGTAGAGAAGTAGATTGCTACATATATCTAGTACCTAGTAGTGCACCCTCATAGACTTTAAAGTAGAACAAAAGGAAACGGAGAGGGAATTGGCTAAATAATTGAGAAAAGGTCAAAAACGGTATGTTAACTCTCCTTTGACCTCAAATTTTACTAGTGACGAAGGATGATTGTATGCATTTACCATGTTTTACTAACATGAAGTACATACAATGCTGAATAGAGATACTCTATGGTAGCACCGCTCCTAAGCTTTCAATGACTCAATGATGATTGGCTAATCAATGAATGAATGAGACTAAGGCCTATACTCCTATTTATAGTGTCTAATGTACGTGAGTTGGCTACCAACCCTACCAACCCTAATAATGTCCAACTAAGTGTGTTCACACAATAACCCAATAATTCTGTCCACAATGGGCTGCTCATTAGGTGCCTGAAAAATATTACAACGATATGGCAAATAGCCCTTACAAACACACAAATTCAGCCACGTACTCGACCTCTGAGTTACCCAATAGGTAGAAGCATGTCCATGTCACACTCGGGAGATCCAAGAGCATGCACGTGACATGATGTGTGAAAGCAAATAAATTTACTGCTATCTTCAAGGATAAGGTAAGAATCCCTCCAAAAAAAAAAAGCTGCATTTAAAAGACAAAAAGAAAACATGCACTTCAATGCAAGAAAAACATGGCAGGATATCAAGGATGCAAATCACTAACCACTCAATCTTTAACCCAGCAAGCCGTTGTCGGCTCTCCTCAATGGAAGTCATTACTTTCTGCATTTTGAAGCCCTCAGTCTGGGAAGGATCAACAGCCATTTCTGCGGCAGCCTTAAGCATATAATAATTTCTCTTCAAAACCTCCAACTGCTTAGATGCAGCTTCAAACTCCACCTCCAATTCGTTGATGCTTTGATCCAAATCCACAGCTTCCCTGGTTAACTGTAATAAGGTGCCACAGAAAAAATCAACCTCTAAACTGCAAGCCATGGACTTAAGTAAAATGCACAATAAATAAGCTTGCTTGAATGGCATTGCAACCCTCGTGCATGACATAACCTATACCAAAAATGACTAATCAGGGTAGAAAATTTGATAATGCCTCAATCCTGAAAGGTTTTCTGCTAGTACACTTAAATGACTAATCAGGGTAGAAAATTTGATAATGCCTCAATCCTGAAAGGTTTTCTGCTAGTACACTTTTACCTTCAAACCACATTTCAATTTCTTCACAACTGCCCGTATATACATTTTTTTAAGCACATACTCCAGCCAGCTCTGATGGCAAACTCCTATACAGCTTTAATAGAGGCAACTCGAAATTAACCCTCTGAAGTGTCAGTGGTGTGCTTATGGTCATTTCCTGTCATGGCTCATCTCATGAATGCCTTGAATCATTAATGTGTCAAGACTGCAGCAGAATTCTGGGAATCCAATAGCCTGTTTCTTCTCTGCTGTTGCAAACTACCTACTGAATGTCTGCAGTAACTGCAACTGTTCACCTTCTCACTTTTCATGCCTGCCAATCCCTTTAAAAACTACTGCTTACTCGGCTTCCCTCTGTTGCTTTCAATCATCTTAAGCACAGTCCAAAATTCTTCCTACCTGTCTCCCCCTAGTGCCCATCCCTAAAGGAGGCCCGCAAACTGGCTCACAGAACCAAGACACAAGCAAACTATCCTAACCCAACATCCTTAAACATGTTTGATAAATAAAAATTCTATCACATGCAGTAGATGCATGTAATAAAAACCCTGAAGATAATCATCTCTTTGCAATTAAACAGCTCAGAACATTGGAGTTGCTTGCATTCAAGTCCATTTGTCTCCTGATTGTCTACAAGATGTTTTAACATATCAAGTCTTTCTACTTTAAAGGATAGATGCTCTACAATACTATATACAAGCACATACAATAATTAAGGCCATTACACAGATTTGCAAAACCAATGCGTACCTTTGTGTTTTCAATGGAAACACTGCTGAGTCTTTCCTCAAGCCTGCTCATTTCCCTTTGTCTAAGATCTGCTTGTGCATCAGAAAAATTGACGTTTGATTGCTGCTGCTGTACATTTCTTTCACCCTCTTCTTGCATGATTCTCTCCCGCAGAAGCATCATATCCTTTTCCTTGCTAAACATTGCTACACGTGACAAAAAGCTGCTTTCAGCAGCATCATAAGCTATGTTATCTGCGTCTTGAAGAGAACCTTTTCCCACTACTCTTACATCCCCCATCTCCCCTGTTGCAAGATTTTGCGCTTCCCTAGCAAGATCAGTGAACTGACCATCCAGCAATGTAGCTGACATCAAGGCATTTTTGGAATTAAGCTCCAAAACTGAAGGTATTAAACAAGACTTTGGTTTGGCCTGCAAAGTTATCAATGCAGGAGTCTTCCTCCCTGGTGCAGAGTTAGAACTGGCAAGACGCATAGGGCAAGTCCTGAATGGAACTTTTGCGGTAAAAAGTGAACCACCAACATTCTCCATTCCTACATCCCCGGTCATTCCACTGTTGATGTTCTCATTGGCCTCTTCTAGCCAATGAGAGAGTGCCTCTCTTGCTGTCACGAGTGTTTTTGAAGCATTGATGCCTTCGTTAGCGAATTTGCCACCACGTCCCTTTCTGCCACCACGGCCACCAGCAGAAGATTTGGAGAGGTTGTCAAGCAGAAAACGAAGCAGTTTGTGCGTGTCCTCCTCAGAAGGGTAGAGAAACTGCAGGCCCAGCACCATGTGTCATCACCAATACAGACCTGCATATCCACTCCTCCTAATTCAATACCTAATGAAAGCACAAGTCTAGATAGGAGATCAGAGCTTCTATAAGATCGTGGAGCTCAAAAAACTTGCTATTCATATACAGAGGCTGCATTGCAAGGAAACAGAAGATTAAAGGATATGGAACCAAAGCAAGTAATGGAAGCTTGATTAGAGCAAAAGAAAGCATGTAGTAAAAGCTATTGCAGGAAAACAGGAGATTAAAGGAGACAGGTTGAAAGTGAACAGCCCTTTCAGAGATAATCATGCATTTGCACGGCCAGGAGGCTTGACTTCAAAGCAGATAAAGCAAGCTATTGCAGGACAACAGAAGATCAAAGCTGATGGATGCAGAGCAAGCAATCAAGCCACATACACACTTTGTATGAAAATCATGCAATAGCATAGCCAAGAGGAGGGGCAATCATGAAAAAACAGGCGAGGCGAGGAAATGTGTAAGGTTACTTACTTGATGGAAGCTGAGATCGCCTCTGTAGCCGAGATCTTTGATGGAGGAAGCAAGCTCGTTGCAGATGCGGAAGCGCTCGGACATGGAATGTGGAAAGGAAGAAGGAGAAGGGTAAGGCGGGGAAGCGGAGCCTCGGATGAGGGCGAGGGCGCTGGCGGATATGGCGACGAGCGAGGAGGGGGAGAGGTCCTGCACTGAGTCTGCGCCAGCGGGTAGGGAAACGCCTGCCTGCTCCAGAGCTTGTAGCACAATCTGGTGAGCATCATCCATGGCTTCTCTAGCAGGCGCTGTGGCACAGCACAGAAACAAACGCTAGGCTATGCAGACAATGGCCTGCTCTTTTCGTCCATGGATCCCTCTCTGCATATTATTATTATTATTATATATACACAAAGTCCGCTCATCAATAAGGTGTATATATGTATACACATACATGAAAGAAGTTTTTATTTAATGCGAAGAAATTGTTATATTAGTATCAAAAAAGATACTAATCCAAAGGTTAAACCTTCAGCTTAACAAGCTTCCTAAAGATTGTCTTGGGAGCTTCCTTCCTAATGGAAACACCAGTGTTACTAGCCAGCTTACATGCTTGCAGGATGATCCCTTCGACTTGTTCTGCATTGAGAGAAGGGGGCTGTACTCATACCATAGTGTGCTACCAGATTTCTACATCTCCAAATCTCAGATATAATAAAGGATCTAATTGAATGCCAAAAACTATACATAGTTGGGTTCATTCTTCCTTTGTAGCCAATTAGATCTTGTCTCCAATTGATATGGTCAAGCACACCACAATCTCTCAACATGTTGCTTGCCTACCTCCAGATGGGGTGGACATCCACACATTCCCACAGTGCATGATACATTGATTCCTTTTTACATCTACACATAGGGCACCATGGAGTGCCATCCCCCCATTTTGTTGTAGCCTCTCTGACTGGGAGTTTCAGATGAAGGACTCTCCAAAGCATCAGATCCAACCTAGTGGAACCTGAAGATTTCCATGTCTTGGTAGTTCTCTTCCTACAATATTGTGGGGAAAGGTGAAATCCTTGTTTGTTCCAGCTCGTTGCTAGTTTCTCAATCCACTTATCAGATCTGATAGTGTTTTTGATCTTCTTATCAAGCCTTAAATCCTTTACTTCCCATTCCCTGATGCATTGTTCCTCCAGAGAGATAGAGCTTGCAATGGGCCAGGAGATTCTGATTCTGTTAATTATATACTCTATGAATAATTGCTCCTCTCTGCTCAGCTTTTGCTTGAGATCAGCTGGCTATAGGCATATGCTCACTTGTGGTAGTGCTATGTGTGAACAAGGCTTAACCAAGGGCACTTTTTCCCATGTGGTTTTTCCCCTTGGATATCAAGTGTGAAAGGACACTCTACATATAATATTTTGTACTTCTATATTATATGGATGTGACACACATGCAAGGGTTGACTTGCATTTTGTGGCTACCACACTTTTGGCTCTCTCTCTCTCTCTCATTTCTGTGTGAGCTTCTTCTTCCTGCACCTAACGCTAATGTGCAAGTTTCTGTGTGTGTGACTATGTGAGTCCAACACCAACAATTGGTATCAGAGCTGGGGGCTGTGGAGTTCTGTCCCTCAAATCTACAACAAACTGTGAGTTTCCGTCCGACAACTGTGAAATTCCGTCGCCAAAAACAGTCCGTCCGCTCGCTGTGGTTTTTCCATCGGCTGCTTGTTTCCGTCCGCGCTGTTCCGGCCGTTTGGACCGCCCATAGCCGGCGGCATTAGTGGGGAGAGCAGGGCCGCCACTCAGCCCATGGGCGGCACCTCCCGTTTCAGACGCCTCAGCCGACCATGATACTTCACAGCCAACCGCCCGTCAGCGTCCCCGCCTTTCCGTCCGATTCAGCCTCACGTTTCCGTCGGCGCGCTCGCGTTTTTCGTCCGACGCACGGTGGGCGCCTGCACGTGTTATGCTGACACCCCCGTCGGCCTGCTCCGGCCGTTTGCACACTGCCGGCATCTACCTGACGGTCGTCCAGTCCACGCACTCCAGCGTGTACCTGCCAGTCTGACATCTGTGCCAGAGTGCGCGCCTCCGACCATGTTCAGTTCCGTGCACCATTCAGCCTGCACGCCACACCACCGCCATCTGTACCTCTTGCCACACATCTGACCCTGCCCGCCGGCATCAGCGCACCTCTGACCCTGCAAGCCATCAACCCGCCTGCAAATTTGCCCCGTTGCCAGAGGTACTCTAATTTTTGGAATTTAAGAAGACAAAAAAAAAATAAAGAATTTGCAACCATTTCAGGGCAAGTCAGGTTCAAAAATTTCTTGGGGTTTGCCAAAATTCCCCTTTGCCAGAAAAATTGCAGGTGGTGCCATTCATGTTGTTTAGGTTGGAATTTGGGGGTTTTCCAAATTGAGGTCAAAATTAGCCAATTGAGCTGCTTTCAGTTGTAGAAATTTGGGGCTTTTGCAAAAAATTGGCCAATTAACTGCACATTGAAGTGATTGGAGTGCATAAAAATTGGGGCTTTTCATATTGGAGCATGTAACTCTAGGGATACACATGCCATTTCATTCATAGCCCTTTCAGTGAAAGGGACTATTATTCTGCACATTCGCTCTTGCTGAAGACATGGAAGCTTGCATGGGACACATTGGAAGCAATGTATCAAGTATGCAAGAGTTGCATACTTGAAGAGGCAAATGGATCTTCTTTCTATGGATGAGGGTGACTCCATGGCAAATCATCTCACCAAAGTGAAAGATTTGCAGGAACAATTGCTCAACATTGATGAGGTTATCCCATACAGATAGCTGGTCACCAACACTCTTCATTCTTTACCACCTTCCTACTTGGGTTTTCACACCTCTCTATGAGAGGAGGTGGTGATCCCGTCACTTTTGAAGAGCTGGTGGGTTTACTCTTGCAGGAAGAGCAAACAAGAGCAAACTTATCGAGCATTCGTGGTGGAGACAAGGCATTTACAGCCAAGGATAAGGGTAAAGCAAAGAGCTTTAGGCATCGGGGACAACAGTCTAGCAAGGCTGGTCATGGGCAGCCCTCTTCTAGTGGTGAAAAGTCTGACAAAGGGGATACAAACAACAAGCCCAAAAGAAGGGCAAATGTCACTACTGCCATAAGCCTGGACACTACATCAGTGAATGTAGAAAGCAGATTACAAAAGAGAAAAGGAAAGAAGCAGGCAATGCAGTAGCAGACTCTTCTGATGACAAAGCACAGCAATCAGCTAATGTAATTTAAGAAGAGTACACTTTTTTGGTCACATGTACTAGTGACACACCAAGTGCTTCAAACAATGATATGTCTTGCATTACATCTGACACACAGGATATATCATGGTATTTTGATAGTGGTGCTTCGAACCACATCACTTCATGCAAAGATGTATTTCAGCACTTGCTTTATGCTTCCAATGGCCGCACTGCATCATGTGCATATCATACCACATATCCAGTAAAGGGAATTGGCAATGTCATACTTATTGCAGCCAATGGTGCCAATATATGTATGAAAAATGTATTGTATGTTCCAGGGATAAAGAAAAATCTACTCTCCGTCTCAGCCATAAACAACCAAGGTTTAAAGGTTGAATTTGAAGATGGGAAGTGTTTGGTAAAAGACCCATCAAAGGGTTATAAAATAGTCACTTCTGGAACACGATACAAAGGCTTGTATAAGCTGGACAGCTATGACAAGCGTACTTATGATGCAAATACCGTGGCTGCCCACACTCCTGCTCTGCATGATGCAGAGCTATGGCATGCTCGTTTTGGGCATGTAAATTTTCAGAGTTTGATGCTTTTGCAGAAGCATCATATGGTTGATAATATGCCGCCTCTTGAGTCTCCAACAAGACATGTATGTGAGGGGTGTATTTTGGGAAAGATGCAACGTAAACCATTCCCCAAAGATGGAGATGTTAGAGCTGAAAGTAAATTACAGCTCATACATAGTGATGTATGTGGTCCAATGCGGACACCATCCATAGGGGGGCATCTTTACTTCGTCACATTCATTGATGACTACTCCAGGTTTGCTTGGGTTTACCCTTTGAAAGCGAAAGCAGAGGTGTTTACATGCTTTCGACACTTTGTAGCAATGGTTGAAAATATGTGAAAAAGTCCAAACACTCCGCTCATATAGAGGTAGAGAATACATGTCAAATGCATTCAAGGATTATATAGTTCAAAAGGGCATCAAACACCAATGTACTGTGCCTTATACACTGCAAAGCAGAATGGTGTAGCTGAGAGGAAAAATAGATCTCTCATGGAGCCCCATGTAGAACATGTGGAACAGCCAGCCACATTCAGCTTGTATAAAAGTAATGATACAGGCATACGAGACATGTTTGATGGACTTATACCCATTGCAATTAGGGGGGATTTAGATCAGCCAGTCCCTACACAAGAAAATCCCCATGTAGAACATGTGGAACAACCAGCCATTCAGTCCCCTTCTATGGAAGAAGTGGAAGATCTTGTCAGGGAAGAGCAAACAACCATAGACACGGCCAAGTCAATGCCAAGATGGTTGCTGAAAACTTTGCAAGAAAGCAAACTTGCAACTCCACTCACAAGTAGAACAAGGGCTAGTTCCAGCCATGCATTGAATATGCATCATGAGGAGTCTATGTAAGTTGAAATCACTTCTATCATGAAGAACAATACTTGGGATCTTGTGGAATTGCCTAAAGGCAAGCATGTCATTGGAACAAAGTGGGTGTACAAAGTCAAAAGGAAGTCTGATGGTACTATTGACAGGTACAAAGCAAGACTTGTGGCTAAAGGCTACTCCCAAAAAAAGGGAATAGATTATGAGGAAACTTTTGCTCCTACTTCGAGAATGACCACAATAAGATCGATGATTGCATTGGCTGCACATAAAGGATGGAAAGTGCATCAATTGGACATCAAAACTGCATTCTTAAATGAGGATTTACAGGAGGAAGTATATGTAAATCAGCCCATTGGTTTTATAGTTCCTGGTGAGGAACATAAAGTATGCAGGTTACACAAAGCATTGTATGGGTTAACGCAAGATCCAAGAGCTTGGTATGATAAAATACATGCTCATCTAACCAGCCAAGGTTATGTGAATAGTCCAGCTGTGCTGAAAGCACATTGTATGTGAAGAAAACCGGTGCCGATATTCTCATAGTCATCTTGTATGTTGATGACATGCTCATTACAGGTACTAGCAAAGCACAAATTTCAGATTTGAAAGCTGAATTTGATATGTCAGATTTGGGGCCTTTACACTACTATCTCGGCATATAGTTTATGCATACAGATGATGGCATTGTTATGCAGCAAACTAAGTACATAAAAAGTTTGCTAAAAAGGTTTCATATGGCTGAATGTAAGCCCATTTCTACTCCAGCAGAACCAGGTGTACGGCTTACTATGCATGATATTGGAGAGTCTTTTGAGGCCGGCATTTACAGCCAGGCAGTGGGATGCCTCATTTACTTGTGTAACACTAGGCCATACATATCTTTTGGGGTGTCTTTGTTGAGCGAATTCATGCACAGCCCAGGCACAAGCATTGGCAAGCAATCAAACGCATTTTTCGTTATCTTCAAGATACCCTGGATCTTGGTTTGTTCTATCCCACGGGGGCAGCTTGCAGCTTTATGCATACAGTGATTCAGATTGGGCTGGTGATGATTATGATACCAGGCAATCCACCAATGGGAATTGTTTTTTTCTTGGCAGTTCATGCATATCTTGGTTGAGCAAAAAGCAACCCATTGTTGCCACATCTACTTGTGAGGTTGAGTACAGGGCAATCTTCACAGCTACAGTAGATTGTGTATGGTTGAGGAGATTATTGGCTGATCTTCGTGAGTGTCAGCAGACACCCACCACCATGCTCACTGATAGCCAGAGTGCTATGGCCGTGGCACGAAATCCAGTATTTCATGCACGTACCAAGCACATTGAGATTCATTATCACTATGTCAGAGAGAGGTTACATGTAGGGGAGATCAATTTATCTTACTGCCCTACACAGGATAATGTTGCAGATTTATCTATTCACAAAGGCTTTACCTCGAGAAAAGTTTGAAGCTTTCCGCAAAGCTTTGGGCTTACTCTCATACAAAGAGTGATCTGCTACCTTGTACAGGTTCACACTTTCACTACAGGGGGGATTTGTAGGCATATGCTCACTTGTGGTAGTGCTATGTGTGAACAGGGCTTAACCAAGGGCACTTTTTCCCATGTGGTTTTTCCCCTTGGATATCAAGTGTGAAAGGACACTCTACATATAATATTTTGTACTTCTATATTATATGGATGTGACACATGCAAGGGTTGACTTGCATTTTGTGGCTACCACACTTTTGGCTCTCTCTCTCTCTCTCTCTCTCTCTCTCTCTCTCTCTCTCTCATTTCTGTGTGAGCTTCTTCTTCCTGCACCTAACCCTAATGTGTAGGTTTCTGTGTGTGTGAGTGTGTGAGTCCAACACCAACACTGGCAACTTCCATTGTTGGGACCTGTTGCACCACAGATCCTTAAAGGTTTTCAGACCTTTATTATGCAATCTTTTTATTTCTGAGTATGGGTGGGATCCCATCCTTATATGCAGCCTTGCATAACCAGATGCTTTGCAACAATGAGGAGTCGCCTCTAGCAGAGCCACTCCACTCAACATCCACTAGGGGGTCCTTCCCCACCACATTGTCTAACTCCTCTTGCACCTTCTTCGTTGACTTTGGGTTCTTGATGAGCTCTGCAAGGGCCCACTCCACTGTGACCGACGAAGTATCCGACCCTCCGACGGGACAAATCCTAGTCCACAAAGAAAAGCACTTCAAAATTTAAAGTAACTTCAAGGATCGAGGATTAGCATGTTAAAAATTCAGGATTACTATGTAACAAAGTAGTCTTTGAGCTCTTCAGAACTCAAGCTTCAAGGACTGAAGATTATGATGTAAAAAAGAATATCAAAGTATTCTTGAAGAATTTGGCTTTGCCTTTTTTTCTCTGAATAGCAGTATTTTTGGAATAGCTAAATAGTGTGGCTCTGAGTGTCCGTGCAAGAATGCTGCTGCCAGCAGCCGTGGACGGAGCTCCACGGGTTTTTTGTCCGCCCGCGCCAATCTCCAGCAAGGACAGCATGAGCGCCCGGACTTCTTCCGCACGGATGGGTCTGAAAGATTCAAAGCGCTTGCTGGGGGCCGTAAGGGGCGAATCCGCTGCGATGCGGGGCGCTGGGTCTACAGAATCTCCTTGGCCATGTCCGGCGATGAGGCCGCAATGGTCCGGACGCCGCCCAGCCGCAAAAAAAAATAGTATAAAGGAAAGCTCTTTCTTTTTATTAAAAAATTTAGGGAACCCTAAACCCTAAAAATTTGACTTCTTTCAAAAAATCTCAAAATTTTATTTTTTTTAAAAAAATAAACTCCCTAGCCATATACAACACCATAAATCAATTTTATATTCATTATATCTCTTTCTATCAATCATTACAATTGTAATGAGACGACTACTTCTTATCTTTATTAATTGTTTATTCCATTATACAATACTCTCTATATCTCCTTCTTTCCACATCAATGAGTCCTTACCTCCTCTTTTTAATAACCTCTACAAATACTTTGATAGTAACTACTCATTCTCTTCTTCTAGTTAATTCCAGTACCATAATTTTCATTACTCCACCTTTCCATATCAATATCTTCCTACTCTCTATCGAAATGTACTCTTCTTCACACAAGTCTATGTAAAACCTAAATTTTGATTTTTTAAATCTCTATTTTTGTTATTTTAATAGTAAATGAGCTTTTAGACCTATCTATTACTAAAAATGAGCTTTTAGACCTATCTATTACTAAAAATTAATCTTCAATTCCGTATATCTCACTCTATTAACCTCTTACAACAAATATAATCATGATCAAAACTTCAATGATAAATCCATTTTTTCTCAAGCAAATATAGCCCTTCCATTCAACATACCACCTCACAAAGAAGTGTATGTCTTCAAAACATGCCTCCTTACTACAAACACTAACAACAAAAAGGTTGATCTTCACATTTGTGTGAATGAAGTGTATGGATCATTGAGACAAGGTTATAAAAAACGATCCATTAATCCTCAAATACTTTTAAGGTTATGAATGGAGGGAAGAAATAATATTGATCTTTGAGTAGAAGGTTCACTCTTCCCTAAAGATCCTATGTCTTGTTCATATCCTCCATTTCAAGATCTATCTAGTTTAATAAGATATGTTGGTGATAGAAAGGCCAGTCTTTTGGGATATTTCAACAGACTTAATGCATTTGGCCTTGGAACTCAAAATGGAAAAGCTTACAAGCCCGATTTCTGAATGTGCAGCATTGTCTCCAACAAATACAAGTTCAACTTGGGTGCGCCCAAGGAGCCTATCTTAAAGAGCATCAAAAATCTTCTCAATTGACACATGAACTTACAATGCTTTAGAATGAACAAAGTAAGGTCAAAGAACAACAACAAGCTACAACAATGGAACTATCTAAGGCACATGAAGAAGTAAAAAATCTTTGCAATGAGAAAAAATCATACATAAAAATGTGAGGGGCAATATCCCAAAATTACAGGCTACAATTAATACATATCAGGATACTCCTCATGTTGGAAGCAAAGAATCATGGCCACTAAGTAAGTATTCAAAGAAATTATGCTATGATATTTTATTATAACTTTAACATAAAATTTATTCAATTCAAGGAATAGGATTGATAATGACAATTTATGAGCCAAACTAGGAATTTTTGACCAATTTAAAGCATAAATATATAAAATATAAGTGAACAAAGCTTAGTTTATATATATACAATTTGATGAATTCTTTGATGAGTGGGAGCTCCAAAAGTAGGAGAGTTTTTCTTTAGGGATTGATGCCCTTCTTTGACTCTTCTCCACTCCCTTTTGTCCATCAGATCAAGCCTGGGTTGAAGGATCATTGTGGGATTACTATAAACCACTTGGTCACTAATGCACCTAGTAAACTGTGATTGTGCCCTTGTCCCAATCAAATACCCTAGCAATGATGAGATCTAACACCTAGCTTCACTTTATGACAACCTAGTCCTTTTAAAAGTGACAGCGAATTGCTTTCCCCAATGTAAACTATGAAATAAGCATGTGTTAGAGCTATTTATTAATGATGATTATTCTCTCCTAGTAAAAAACCCATGAATTTTGCTCTTGCAGGAGAGGGATATATTTATAGGTCAACTAGCCCTATGCATGCTCTGCCAAGTGGTTGGTTATCCCTTTACCAAGTGGCTCTGGTTAGCCCTCTACCAAGTGGCTGGTCAGCCCTCTACCAAGTGACTGGTTAGCCTCCATCCCATTGTGGGCGTAACTAGTTAATTTGTGGACTCAACTAGATAATGGTGGGCTAGATCCTCACGGTTGATCATAGGTGATTCTCAACTAGCAAAAATGGTGGCTACATTGAAATTGTAGATAATGGGGGCTAACCAACCCTCTTGCGGTTGGTTAGCCTCTATCCCATTGTGGGCTCAACTAGTTACTTTATGGACTCAACTAGATAATGGTGGGATGAATCCTCATGGTTGAATTTGGGTGATTCTCAGCTAGTTAAAATGGAGGCTACATTAGTTACTTGTGTGCTATGATGTGCTAGACTAAGGCTTATCAATTTGCATGGGCCTACATGCACTAAAAACTTGTGGAGATTATCTCACTTTTGAAAAACAACTTACCATTAATCACTCGATTTCTACCCATGGTTTTTCAACTTTCCATCCAACAAATCCACCCTTGGTCTTTCACCATACCATGGTTTTAGAACCTTAATCCATTTAACCTTAGGAGATTTTATTAATTAACCTTAATCCATTTAACCTTAGGAGATTTTATTAATTAATGTGTACACTCTTTACCTAAGGTGGACTTTAATAATGCTTTGTGCATACATCTCCAAGAGACTATTAGACTAGGAGAGGTTGTCATGGGACCCTTTTGTACTTCTTGAAGAAATAATTAAAAACTCATAAAATACATCAAAAATTAAAACAAAGACTTGAATTAAATTGAAATCAAATAACATAGCATAACACAAGGCAAGAGAAATAGAATAACATCACCATCAAGACAAGATTGGGTGTAATCTCCCTCCCCCTAATGCCGTGTAGCTCCACTTCCACGACATGAGTATTTAGAGAATTTTTATTCATAAAAATAGCCCAAGGAGTTAATAATAGATGTGCGTACAAATTGAGCTTGCTTGTCCCACTTTTGGGGTATTGCTTTACATATTTTTAACCATATGAAGTCTCCTAAGGTTTGTACATATAGAAACTTTTGCCCAAATGTAATTGCTAATGGGCCTCATTACATAAAATAACTTTGTGCACATTTTCGCATATAATAATCTTGTGCACATTTTCACATATAATAATCTTGTGCACATTCGCACATTCCATTAAGATGAATCCTACACAAATTAAATTAAGCATATTTTTCTACAATTATTAATTCATAAAAAATATGATGAAATATATACCTGTAATAGTCCTTCCTTTTGAGGAAGCAACTGTCCTTTGTAAGAAAAATGTTGAGAGAACAAGATTATGCTTGTATGTATTGATGTCATAACTTGCAAGGTAAACTCAGAGGTCCGAACATGGTTCAGAGGCACAAAGACATGGCTCAAAGGTTCTTATATGGACATGGAATACCAACAAGAAAACTCGTGCGACGCCTAAATTGGTGATCGTCACACTGATTATCAAATAAAAAATAATATGTATAAAAGGTCTAATATATGATTCACAAAAGGAAAATGATCATCATCTTCACACCACCACTCAATCCACCAGCCATACAACACCTCAATCGGTACCCTCGTATAGTGCGACACCTCAATCGATACACTCGCACTTCTCGTTGGCTATACTCAGACACTGTCCACATTGCTTAAACAATTAATTGAACACATCAATTAATCCCAACGTTGTCTTGAGATATAGATAACCCATAAGTATTTAAATAACAGCCACACACATGTTTGCTAGGCATAAGTAACCCGGGAATCACCCCTCCATCACCCAGGCGTAAGTAACCCGGGAATCACCCCTCCATATACAAACCAACTGAAACAAACAATGGAGGCCCACAAGCATGCCATATACAGGTGTCCCCGATATACAGCTGCATAAATGCATGAGAGGATGGCTTCATGATTGGTGTGGAAGACTATATCTACACATAATGCATATGCAATGAACCAATCAAATGAATGTATGTAAGATGAGTCTGTCCCATACCACATAGGCTCGTTGCATATACACACATAGGATGGTAAAAGATAGAAGATATAAATGTATCTGGAATAAGTATATGAAACCAATCTGATGTCCCATACCACAAGATTAATTCCATACATCACTTCCTTCAGAATAGAAGTTTGAGGCGGAGTGACCAGTTCTCTCTGAAACTTAAATTCCGACACAAATTTTCTTTATCTAGAAATTTTATTTAAGTTATGGACTTGAACTAATATTAATGTTGAATCTATGGTTTATTAATTAGGTTCTTAGGTTGAAAAAATATTATAGAAATATTTATGAAAAAGTAAAAAGAAGTGTATATATAGACATACCTCCATCGTTGGTGTCATTGAAATTATCAGTCAAAAGAATTTTGACACTTAAAGTGACGTGAGTTGTTATTACTTTTATCAATAGGGTATATTAAGTTATTAAACAGAATCTCATGAAAAGCTTAACATCATAAGAATGAAAGTTAAATTGGTTATGGATATAAGGATAGGGAATACTAACCTTGAGTTGAAAAGTTATTTGAGAGGATGTGAGATTATAAATGAATAATTTGATAAAACATGAATGACTAGTAATGATTTTAACCATCTTGATTAAGTGAAAAAGTCTAGATGATGAAAGATTAATTTACATTTGTAGTTGAAATAGACTTAAATAATAAACATGAAACTGAAGCATAAGAGAGAGTCGTACCTATCTGATTACAATGATGTTCTATATTGAGAAAAATGAGAAACAATGCGAATGGATTGAAAAATAATTATTCTTCCAAACATAACTAGGGTTATATTAAATTATGACTTTATAAGAAATAGAAGTTAGAGTAGTATGAATTGAAATTCTATGCGTAATTATTTAAGCATGATCATTATTGTAAAGATGGAAATGAGAAATGTACTTCGAAAGTGTTTGAATCAATGTTTGAAAGATAAAGCATACATATAAATATTAGAAGAATTATTTACTAAGTTATGGAGGATAGCAACTTACTTGCAAGTGTTGAATAGTTTTGCTACAAAATACATCAT